>NC_052107.1:4651792-4664986 GCF_012273895.1 Zerene cesonia
AAATGCGTCACAAAGCTATAAAGTTACCCGCTACTTATATTCAAGGCTCTTGAATTCTGTCAGAAGTCATAACTGCTTATCATAAGTGACTGGAGACTATTATGGCTTCTGTCAGATTTGACAGGCACTTAAAAATGAATAAAATATTCGAATTATTAATATGTATGCTTACTCGTGTGCACTGCACAGCACAAAAAAATTTATGAGATAATTTTTTTATTTTTAGTTTAATAGCATTGAAATGTAGCACTTTTAGCATGGTTGGAACACAAACGTGGGTTCGAATCTCGCCACGTGAACATTTTTTCTATTCTTTAAAAAATTCTCATTTATAAACCACTTCACTGCTATACAACTAAAAATTAAACAAAAAATAGATGAGAAATTTAAAATAGATCTCAAAAAAGGATACATATATTTTCACTTTCACAATATTGGTTTTCAGTAACAATCGTTTTTTTTTGAGGTGTTAACAGAAGACCTCAATTAAAATTGGTTAAAGTTTTGTAGATATAAACAAACGGACTTAAAACGTAAACCTTTTGAATTTCCAATAATAACGGGCGTTACATGGAGCATGAAAATGCATTGAAAAACAATTTTCTCAAGTGTTGTCTAGCCACATAAACACAGTAAACAAGACCTTTTAGCTATTTGTACCAACGCTATTTATTTCACATAGGAATAATCAGATAAACGTTAAAGTTAGACATTGTTGACAGATATAAGTACTAATTAACTTTTTAATTCCTATTCATACGTTGTTTATTATTTGAATCTTGAACCCTTTTCTACAACGAATCACGTCATTATGACGGGAGTGAGGTTACAGTAACTGCAATGTTTTCTTTGATTTGCCTGTGTGTGATCATGATATAATTATATTTACGATATTATTTTTTTCATAACAAGAATTTAAGGCTATTCTTAATTTTTTCGATTTCAGAAATTACTAGACTAGAATTCAAATAGATCTATCAGCTCGAATAAGAAAATAGCGTGAAAATGATACAAAATTGCTTGGTTTTATAGAATAAATATTAATAGCCTAGTTGCCTTGAACGATACTATTCATATTCACTTGGTTCATACTACAGTCTAATAATCTATACAGTTTTCAATGAAGATTTGCAGGCAGTTCAATAGTGCGGGGACCAAGAAGTGAGCCGCGGGAGAAACGAGCCCGAGCTACATACAACATATTCTTAGCAGTTCGGGATCTATTTAAGGGCTTCTCGCATGTTTAAATGTCGTTTTCATCAATACTAAATTACTTAATTTCATCAGTACTAAATTACAAAATTATTGATATGTGACAATCGCGATATTATCTGTTCTAGTCTTTTCAGCTCTTACTACGAGGCGTCAAGAGAAGTAATAGGCGTTGCACTACTGCATGCTGATCGTTATGCTGTGGTTATACTCACTTATTAGGTAACGGCACACCTTTTAAATTCAATGAAATGTATCAATGCCTTACCTTTGAGGTTTATTGGTTACACTATAAATGACGGAAACATTGAAGCTACTTTGTTAAGTATTCACACAATATTATTTGTATTAAAACAAAAGTAATTAAATTCCGTTGATAATAGGTTTTGATTAAACTTAACTTTTAACAGGTTAAAGCCTTGGACTTGGACTTCAATCCAAAATTGAAGGTTCTACATAACATGGACGTGTAAAAGTTAAATTGATTTATTTTAATTTACCTGTATTTTATTCAAATCGTCACCGCTCCAAACGGTGAAGGAAAACGTTATAACGAAACCGGCAAGCAAACTGTACGATGTGACATCTGTCAATCATCTGATCAACGTACGGGCGGCGTGGTTGATAATTTTTATCTTATAGCGGGCGATCGAATTGAATTGATGGGTCTTGGAGGTAATAACTTAATACAAATGTAATTATATTAAATGTATTATATACGTGTTACCAGCGCTTTAGGGTTAATGAAAGATCACTCAGAAAACAATATTTAGATTGTTAGAGAAAAGGATACGGGCCTCCGTCTGCCAGACATATCGTTCGAAGTATAGTAACATTTACATGCTTCTATGTGGCGATTATATTCGGTGGGGATGTGGTACTTCCCTTGCTGCGAGCGAGTCTGTTGCGCGAGGTTGACTTCTACATACACTGCTTTATCAGGCCTAAACCTTCTCGTGTGCTGATGATGACAAAAGTTATACTATACCTATTTATCTCATACCTATGATATATATAAAATGAATTCGTATTAATCACTTATCGTATAACTCAAGAACAGCCGAGTGGATGAATGATTTCGGATTCATTGGAATTGCTTCGCTAAATCCGTCTCTAATATTGCGTTATACAATTAAACAGCGGCGTATGTAAATAAAAACGGCTATATGATATATCATATAAAGAGTATTTACCCAAACTGAATTTCAATATTCTTAACATACAAGATCGCACGTAAATCTACCAAGTACGTAAAGCAAAATGCTAAACTAACATAACTGTAAACTAATCCTAATTATAATCAATTCAATATTGTGTTGGCAGCACAATAAAGTGTTTAAATAAATAAATAATTATAGGACAGCCTAAAAACCATAATAAACAATTTGCAGTGACTCATAATAGATCTTTTTAATGGAAATATTCATGAGGTTTAATCTACAAGGTTCATGGTAAATATCAGTCAGGTTGACCATTAACTTGCTTGTATTATAGGGATATCGGATGTTACAAAACTTATTGAGATAGTACGTAATTGGGTCATTATAACTTCGCATATTGATGTTGTTCCTCTGTCCTTATGATAACCGACAGACCGAAATAAACCGAAAAAGCTACCACAGCATAAATTATATTTTAAACAGTTTTTGCTTTAAATTAGCATATAGATGATATTCTAAAATAATAATACACGTGTTTACGTTTTAATTCGCTTTTTGCCTGTGCTTGATGTCATATCTGTCTGTATATGTGATCTCTTATCTGTCTTACAAGTTCGAAACAAAAATATTTACTAAAAATCACATAGAAAAACGAAATATCCTAATATTATATGGTCCGTATCTATAGCAGACTTCTTAAACTTTCTCTGCCGTAAGCACGTTGTAATTATTTGAAAAGTTTGTAAGAAGATGTGTTGAGATTTGAAACTAGGTGAAAGTAATAAATATAGTTTTATTAAATATTTTTATTTCTTTAGTTTATTAAGTAAAGAAATACACACTAGAATTAATATAAATTGTCTCACACACGCTTATACTGAGCAAGGAAAAAATTCAAGTTGGCCATCTTTATTAGGATAATAAGGTAAGATTGTGAAATTATTGTATTTTCACCGATTCTTGATAAGTGTACAAAGTTTGCATAAAATTTCTCCGTTTAAAAAAATCTTAATAAAAATCGCTCTTATTGTTATTATTGTACATACAATCCCGAAACTATTTACTACAGTATTTAAAATGTTAGTAACCCCTGTACAAAACAAATAACTTTACATTATTTTTTATAAATAACATTTCTATTAAAAGCTCATGATAAACACACAGCAAAATTGTTTAAATCGTTCAATCCGTTATATATATGTCAATATATTGTCAATGTCAATATATTTATTTAAAATAAAGCAACTAGTCATTCACTGTATGACGTCGGTAACAAGTTTAAAGGGGAATCTGTTAAACCTATATAAAGTCTCTTAGTATACACAGATGGAACGCAACGATGACCTCCGCTTAGATGACGTAGTGTTAAGAATCCCCGCGACTGCGCAGACGATTTTCATAACTATATATGTATCACGTTTAAACAACTTTCTAGAATACTTAATGTGTTTTTCATTTATCCGCTCGAAAGCATGAATAATATTTTTGTATACACCTTTTTTTACGTCACTGGGAATACCCTATTTAAACTTTTTTACTTTCTATTGAAGTAACATTCATTTTTGTCGGAAGTTTTCCCTATAAATGTTACGATTGAATGACATTAATGCAAGTACTAGGTAAATTTAAAAACAAAATTAATCACCCTTTAACAAATATTTAGTTGCTGTTATTTTAATTGGCACACTTTTTGTTTAGACTACTCGGAATCCCTAGTTTGTTTCTTTCTTCTTTAGTAACGCAATTTAAGATGGACAGGATAATTTATGTCCTATAGTTACTATGTATTTATTACTGTGATGGTAAAAAAGTACATTGATAGTACTCTTACTTTTCTAGCTTTATAGGTAGGTACCTAATTAAAAGAACTTATAGTATATATAATGGTTGTGTAATTTTAATATTGGACGGAGGAATTAATAAATTAATCAACAAATTTTACGGATACCCATAGCCTCCAGGGAACCGACCTAAGCCCTACTGTATTCCGTCGAGCCACTATAGCGGAAGGGCCATGGGAGCTGGTTACTAACGTTTGGCTTGCGGGGTTCACTCCAGCTGCCATGTTTGAAATATTTGGTCACCATAAATTCGGTGTCCTATTTCGTATCGAATTAGACGTAACAACGAATAAATTGATTATTAGTGGAAAAAGAATACTAACTGTCAGATTCTAATAGAAATGGGCACCAAAACACGCGTTATAAATAATCCCTTTTCTGCATGAAGTTAATATGATTTTTCACTTCATTGATCACCGAAATGTTATGAATAATTTATTAGTTCGAGCTAATAAATAATATAAATTTTATTCTTAGAATTTTGCGAGAGCGATAATTTTGTTTCTAACAATCTGTATACGACAAATTTGATCAGTATTAACTCAGATGACTTTGTATGCAATTCTAGACAAACTAAGATGCTTGTCTAATTAAAATAAAACAATAATTGGTATTTAATTATAGTGCGTAGATTGAGGTTAGAGTGCAAGAATAATTATGAGAAGATTAAAGCGCATTAATTTCATCATATCCTACAAAGAAACATTAAACAGAACGAACAGTAAGGCAACTAAGCCTTTTCCAAAAAATAATTACCTACGCACCGTTGAAGCTATAGGGTTGTAATTTTTCGATATTGATGTTTTTGTAAAAAATTTGAGGTATAGTGACCAATTGAATGAAAAAAAGACTTTTTGAGACCAATTGAATTAAAGAAAGAAATTTGCAAATGAAACTTAAATATGGAAAACAAACTATTTTAACAGATTTTTTTCGCATAAATGTATAATGAAGCATTAAAATTATGTCAGCCGCAACCGGCATAAACTCGGCAAAAAGTTCGGAACTTGGTATATTCAAATGTGATAGAAATTAGTTGTAATGAAGTCGAGTTCAAACATCCGTATACTACGCAATATATTCGTGTCAGAGTGAATTAACTAAATACGTACCACTCGTATTGTCGCGGCTCTCACGACCACAGATCACTCACAATATTATATGTACTCCGTGCGTAAACCTTTTCGAAAGTTTTGTAGGGAGTTTCCATACTGTTTTTTTATTCTATATTCTGCCATATAAAATACATAACTACTGAAAATAAAACAATTATTTTTAACAAAACACTAAATTTAAACCTTGGTTGGTGCAACAAAAACTTTAAAGTACAAATAACTATAAAAATCAATTCAACGAGTAAAATTTATGAGGTTTCTAACACAAAAACATACAGTCAAATCGATATCCTCCTCCGTTTTTTGATATCAGCTGAGAATAAAGAATAGTATTTTTTTAATTACGCTCAATAACTAACTAATATTTTTTATTAAAGGCATCATTAACAAGCCGATAAACACCCCTCTTACAAACAATATAACCGATGAAACGTGGAACACCCCTGTTTTGTCTATTGAAATTAATTGATGCGTAATAATATTTATTAAATATCAAGTGACATGTAAGATCTTTGTTAACTATTATAATATGACAAACAATGGTTTACACATCAAATACTACGCTTTCAATGGAGATTATAAACATTTCCGTAATTGTATATTTTCCATTGTTCGATAGATACGATAATACTATATGTATAGGCTAAAATAATTTCTTTTTAATTCTAATCTCTATATGCATAAAATTCTCGTGTCACAATGTTCGTTCTCATATTCCTCCGAAACGGCTGGACCGATTCTCATAAAATTTCGTGTGTATATATGGTAGGTCTGAGAATCAGCCATTTATTTTCCATACCCTTAAATGATAAGAATAAAGCAGAACAGCGTTTGCCGGGTCAGCTAGTATACTATAACTGTCAAAATCAGTTCAGAGGATTTCAACGTCTTAAAGTAGTATCAGTTCTAATTTGGGAAACGGCAGAGCTATGATATCTTCTAGTGCCATCATCTGCCCAAAACTTTAAACAACTGGAATTACTACTGCTTTAAACAGTCATGATAACCCTCCAGGAGATTCAGAGGTTACTTTCTACAACTGCACAGACTTATGTAATATTGCTAATATACCTATATTTACATGCAAATTCATTCAACCTAAGTTTTTTCATTCAACCAAATTTCCTAAGTTTACGGTTAAAATTGACTTAAACTCCGAGACATTATGTGTCGAGATCTCATCTTGGTTCAACGAACACTGTACCACGGAGGCCAAGGTGATTACTGCCTAAAAACTAACAAGTTGAAAATAATACTTGACACTGTAAGGCGAAATTAATAACCACCTGTTAAAAAACGTGACGAGCCCGGTCACGTTTGTATAAAATAATGTTTTGTAAAATTCTCTCGTTATATAAGTCCCTTCGCACACTAGTCTACTTAAATCTTCCATACCAAACGATTTAAGTCTTCACGCGATTAAGCCATACAGTGCCATTGAGACAGTGCAATACTACTTACTTAAATGCATCACATACAAAGTTGCTGTTTCCTCAACGAAGTCCATCTTGCAGCGATCGTATCTATTGTTGTGCCCTTACTGAATCGTGTTTGCATAGCCACAAAAGTGTGACAGTATCGCGTTTGTCTCGCGACCGATTCTGGGCCCGTGGACTAAAGCATACAAAAGCGACGTTTTGTGACTATATCAATGGGGACACGCCTCAGAATCACTACAAAAAGTCGTCATAATCGCTTGAAGACTAAAATCGTAGAGTTTCGATGTTGTGGACGTGTACAAAAGAACTTATCTTTGCAATACATAACATTCGTATTAAAGTTTCGAGCAAGGAGGATGGTTAATAGCAGAGTTCAACGATAATTTTAATACCCATATATTAATAGCATTTCATATCCGCTATCTTTAAAAAACAGTAATTAATTGCAACACGTGCAATAATATTGGTAGCGTGATAATATTTTCAATCTATTCTATAGGTTTATTCGCGAAGTAAATGTACACAATATACTTAGTTTGAACTTCTGGATAACGTGTCTATGCTTGAACAGAAATGTTGTACTTTTTTTAAGGGTTATATAACGATTGAACGAATTTATCATCGTTTTGGATTTTTCTGATGATGATCTTATCTGAATTTATACAAATAATAAATCTGTAAAAGCGTGAATTCTGTACATTCAAAATGGATCCCAAAGATGTGATTAAAAAAGTTTTTCTGTTTGTTCGTTAAATACATCCAGACTACAGCGTCACAATCTCACAAATTCGTTTGAGTAGAACACACTTAGGCGTGCCGAAGTGTGTTTGGGCCAGAACGCAACGGGGAAGGTTCCACACCCCCACAGAATATCGGCGTGAAATAGTAGCATGCTATTGTGTTTTCTGTGTGTGTCCATGGATGGAGCTGGAAGTGATCGCTTATCACCAGGCGAAACAGCAGCTCATTTTCCCGTTATCAAAAAAACCTTACCTCTTTGCATGTTATATTTTAGTTTATTAAATTACCTTCAGATATTTAACAAATATTTATATTACCTCAATTAGGTAAGCTTATTGATTCTATTTTAACAGAAACATATTTTATGATTAATGTATAGAATTTATTAGTTCCGGATTTTAAACGATCATAATAATTTTGGACGTTTATGTAGGTTTTTAAATGTTCATTTCTAGAGAGATCGATTTATTTGTTTGTGTGTTTTATGAAGAATGACTATAGCATGATTTAAATTTACGTTTAATTTGGAGCAATCAAGGACGAATTCCTTGTTCACGAATATTTTAGTAAGATGAATTACATTCCAATTTTATAAATATTGAGAACATTATGATAATGTTTAATAAAGGTCGGCAATCTCTAGTAGCTTAGATTAAATAAATTACCATAAAGAAATAGATTACCATAGTTTATACATTACATCCTTACATTATAAATACGGAAGTGCGTTCGTTTGTGTGTTTCTTTTTCTTTGAATTCGCAATCGATATATTGTATGATATGATATTCGTGTCTGGTCACAGTATGGAGTCTAGAGAGTAATAAAGGCTCTTTACCTAGGTAAGTAAGGAAAGAGATGTCTCTTTCCCATGAGAAGATGCCCTTATGATGCCTATTTAACTTACTCTATGGCGATGTATTAAAAATGTAGGTATGACAACTGTTAGTTGCTTGTAACTCGCGAGAAACACTGGGGGCAACAGCTAGCAATAGAATAAAGCGTTTTGTTTTCTTTAAACGCGTTAATCTCAGGAACAATTAAAAAATTAGGTTCTATCGATATATAACCGCATTGTTGCGACATGATAGAATGAAAATTAGACTAACAAACGATCACACTTTCTCATTTATATTAGGAATGAGGATAAAATACTGGCTAACTATAAAATATATTAATTAAAATTCTATTACCATTCTTAAAATAAGAATTTCGACAATTAAATAATTCACTTAAACCGTTTTCATTTTCATCGCACGTTGTTGCTTATTATTCTGTTAGGAAAGTTCCATTGGATTGTCGTCAGAATAATAATATTATATATCTATATATATTTATAGCATTAAAACTAAATCAATGTTAAATTGAATTTGTTTTCAGCTTAAACCTTTAGGTACATATATTAATAGAATTATAAGATTTAAATTAACAATTGAAAAATCTTATCTACATTAATATTATAAATAGGACACTTTTGTATTGTTGTATTTATGTGTGTGTGTAACGTTTTTACTCAAAAACTATACGACCCTTGTTAAAAAAATATTTCTCTATTAGAAAGCTGCAACTTCATTGACTTCACATAGGCTTATAGTATGACGGGTAAAGTCGGGGCGAACTCTAGTAATTTTATACATCCATACCTAACAAACTATTACCAACATGCCAAAATTCTGTAATCTAAAAAGCTTTCCGTCAACAAAAGAGCTTTTCTTGTACGGCAAAATGACTTCAAAAATAGATATCTGAAAGTATCTCCATTTAATCGGCCTTACGAAAAGGATTTAAATGTGATTCTGTGTTTGAATCTACTAGACAAGTCTATATAAAAGTATCTATTCATATCTTTATTTTTCTTTCATTCCACAAGGCATTTAAAGTAAGCTCATAGGTTTTATAGACCAATATTTTGGAAGCTTTTCAAGAACATCGCCTAAACGTAAAACTTTGTTAAAACTTCGTCGTCGGTACATTTTCGGTGCGGCGCTAGGAGTATAACTTTAACAGATTTAAACTTCATTCGATACTTTCCATACAGTTGTCGTTTCATACAGATATATCGATATCAATTCTATACAGTATGACAGTCTTTAGAATTTACCAACTCTCTGTGGAAGAACATAAAATCAAGGCATCAGTTTATTTATAATGTCTCGAGGAAAGCTTATCAAAACATGTTAATTTGAAATTTTTTCGGTTCGTCTGACTGGCTTTTTGCTAGCCTATATCTTTGTCTCAAATTTAGTAATAAATTCAACTCAATTAACCAAATAAAATATGAGTATACTGTTTTGATTATTAATACTGTTGCCGTTAACACCTGCATATTAATTACCTCAACGTAATTAACACTATAATATGTAGTCATTAGACGCAAGCAATTAATTTCAGCCCTTTCAAATTGAAATCAGATCTGAATTAGTGAGTAGTACCTTTAATTCGATCCGGTTCAACGCCCATGTACAATCCAATGGATTTGTCAAAGCTAGTGCACTTGGTACTCGGTCAGAATACGGTCACGAGCCAGTGCTTCTCTGACGAATCTTGTGTGACGCTTCTGAAGAATGTGAGGAACCAACACGTGGTTAGGCTTAAATCTCGGATATTGGAAATTCGTGAGTGTAAATTTCGTGTGAAGTGATAACAGAGGTTCTCTATTGCCGGTTTAACATTATATACGTATTTAATTTTTAGTGCTATAGCATTCAAATGCATTATAAATTGAGAAATTTTAAAGAATAGAAATGAGGTGCTTTTAGATACAACAGCGAATGAGTAGAAAAGTTCGATTGCTGAGGCGGAACCTCGGGCGGGCGAGAGGTTAGGCTTTGCCTCGGTTCAGTTAACAACGCGGGTTGGAATCCCGCCTCGTGATAAATGTTGTTCTTTGCGTTAAATTTCTCAGTTATTTACATATGTTAAGTCATATCGGCATCTGAATAAATTTCCACTCCAAGAAATTTGATCTCCTTGATCTAATTTTTCCACACTGAAAATACATTTTGGTATGGAAACACAATGAATGTATGATAATATATGTACAGAATGGTGGATAGGGTATTGATAATAAATTTTATTCATAATTTATTACCACAATTAACTGCTAACAACACTAGCTGTATACCAGTTTAACTTTATTTAATACAAAGTATATATGTCATTCTATCAGTACAACTCCAAGAATAAATATAATTATGAATAAATCTTAAGATAAGATAAAGCGCTTAAAATAAATTTAGAACCATGACAATAGCAGAAACTCTCAAGATGGAATGGTCCTCTAGTAATCTCGATAGGCTTGGAATAAACGTAATATGAAAACGACTAAGAGTCTTTATTATTTTCGTGAGCTATCCTTTCAAAGAAATTGGGTCATATGATAGAGAACAAGGAAAACCTGATTGTGCAAACAATAATTAATAGACGAGGGAATATTTTTCTTCTAAACCACACCAATGATGTCAGACCAGGAGATGATTACAATAAATATTTTGTTATTTGTACTACGGTGGTTATTCAGGGGTCTGAATTACGTAATGGAATCGGCTCAGCTCGTAGCGTGGCAGATACCACACCTCTACAGAATACCGTCGTGAAATGGTAGAATGCAATGCTACTGTGTTTGTACGGTGAGTTTTGTATTTTTTTATACTTGTATTTTCCTATAAAAAGCTGAGCACCACCAGTTCCGTATCGTATATATACATTATAACCATTATTATATACGCTATAACCGTTATTTTCCCTTTTGACAGTATTAATTATTAAATTAGTGTTATTATTGAAGAGTTCAATTAATAGATAGATCCATGAAGGACCGCCATACCGGTATAAATCATCAAATATTTTGTGTTATCATCTTTCGGTCTATGTCTTTGTCATATACATTAATCTTCCTCTAATCTATTAGCTGGGCGTATTGATCAGTACTTTTTGTTAATGAACAAATAAAGTAAAATAATTCTTTTTCTTGGTTTTTAAACCGAATATTTAGTCCGTTTGTAATCAAGTTATAGCACTTGTTGAAAATTGGATCCAATGTCATATTTTATTATATCTATGTACATATATAATATTAGCTGACCGGGCAATCGCTGTTCTGCCTTACTCTTATCATTAGGGCGTGTGAAAAATAAATGTTGGCTGATTCTCACTTACCCGATATGCACAAAATTTCATGAGAATCAGCCCAGCCGTTTCGGAATAACTAACATTGTGACACGTCAATATTATTTTGACATTTCTGTGTTTAGTTTATATTTAACTCTTTTAAGTAATTTAAACTTATTTTATGGTGAGAATTTCAGAATTAACTTGAAATTTTGAACGCTTATTAACAAGCGTTTTTAAATTTAAGTTCAGGTATCGAATTTAGGTATGAAACTAAATTTCAAGACTGAAAAGGTTGACATAAAAAATTATCTGTGTCGGTAATTAATTCTAATGACAATATGACCTCAACTTTTTTGAATACAGATTTATTTTTGATTTCATATCTTACCGTTAAAAACCTTTTTCGTTACAAACTGTTTTCCCTAATAGAACTAGTTGTAAGAAAGACGTTCAGTTACAACTAGTTCTAACTAGGGAAAACGCGGCAATAGAATTGCTTTTTTCTAATTCAACGAAACCTTTTTTGCCTCAGATGAAAAAGTAACATGTAATCTATCTCGGTGGAATCTTAGTTACTAATAAAGCTACTTGAATGTGTTTTTTTTTAATCCAAAGTCCATACTTTCGATTAAACAATAGACGTTGACTGAGCGATGAAACGTAAACCATTTTTTTCTGGTAGATTACAAGCTCTTGTTTCAATTACCGTTTTACATTGCATTTTTCATACCCCAAAGTATACAGTGTTTTCCCCATGTCAGTATAATGTTATACCTAATAGAAGTGATAGTCGAAATAACACAACACTTATTTTATGTCAATTTTCACGCTGGAAGTAATGAAAAGATGTACGAGGAATCCGAGTGGCTTAACCGCAAATCAATTGGTTTATCATTCATTGGGGATTTTAGGGATGAGTGTATATATTAATTATTTCTTTGCGAACAAGGCTCGATATTTAGTTTAATTAATGATATCGTTTGGTATATTGTATGGGCGAAATGATACGTTACACGAAAAGTGTCGGCGTCACCGCATGACTGATTCACTGATATATACAAGTACAAATTAATATTAATAAGAGGATTGGAGATATGACCTTCAACTACCCTTTCTTTAGTGATGTTTGGTAACTATTGTTGGTGAGCGTGTAAATTCAGACACATTGATATTGGGTTAATATTCAGGCATAGATTACCCTATAGTCTTAAATTAGTACTAATTCCAGTGTGGAAAAAAGACAAAACTATGTAGGTCGTCTAGCGCCACCATTTTCCCACGATGGAATTAGTACTGCTTTAGACGTCACGATAACCCCCGTGACCTTGTTAGAAGATCATGATTATGGACTTTATTACTAGCGGTTAGAGTTGGTATGAGACTATGTGTAAACTGGAATAAATTATTTGAGTTAGGTATTTCAGTTTTGTACCAATTGCTTCCTCTGAATTAATTTGAGATGAAGCCTTGTACCAATTAAATAATCAAATACATATCTACATAATATACCTAGTCTTGCCATAAATATTGTAATAAAGAAAAAAGAAAATTGTTAACTGCAAATAACATTTATTA
>NC_052107.1:4665986-4735696 GCF_012273895.1 Zerene cesonia
CAGATTCGAAATTCAAATGTAATATTTTTTTATAATTAAGTGTAACAGTATTTATGGCCAGACTAAGTATATAGGTAATGTTCCCTTGTGAAAATAAAGTGTTTCAATTAGGTTTTTTTTTTATAATTTTCTTTTAATATCTGCTTCACAACTTTTACTGTATTTTCACCATGTACAACATTAGTAAGAAAAATCAACAGTACGCTATTTTTACGCTAGTAGAAATAGTTTATGGGGGTAGGGGAATATTTGTATATTTATGCAAAGAAGAATCAGACGAACTGAGCAAGCATTATAAACAGCTAAGGATTCCTGGATTGCGATGTTAATAACTATAATATGGCTGAAGACTATGACTGGGTACACTTGGCACGGTCAACTTACGTCGACAGTTTACCCCGGGACGGATTTGCATTTTACTAAATAGCGACAACGTTAACGACTTACTGACTTATATAATAAAAAAAATGGTTATGTTTATAAAAAAATAGTTCATTACTTTATTCATTGATTTATACTTTATTCCTCTTTATTATATTATACTTTATTTTGCAATGAACCTAAATCTCATAAGGTATATTAAAAATGAAAAATAAAAAAGACCAGACGCACAGAGAGTAAGGATTAGGGCAGAGTAAAAATATAATATTATTAGGAAAAATACGTGTAATAATATATCTGTTATATAAATTTAAACTAAATATAAATGTGCACAATAAAATAATAGGAACTAATTAAATCCATTAAGATATTTAGACATAATCATAATAAAATATAGATATTAAGTACAGCAAGAGAAAAGATAATGATTGTGAACCATTATGCTGATTAAATGAATGTACCTTTTTATCGGTTCAGATAGCGCGTTCCACAATTGAATGGCCTGAACAGTGAATGAAGTATCGTAGGAACTGGTGTGTGTGGATATATTTCAATGGTGTGAACAGATTCCCCTTTGTTGGGCCTGAAGATCAGTTTTTTTGGTTTGGTAGTTCGGCATCTTTGGGTTTTAGAACACTTGACAAAGAAGATCCATTTTTAGTGTAAAAATTTAAGGCTCATATGGTTTTCCCACGGTTACCATTGTCAGAACGAAACCAAATTAAAACGGATCATTATAAATACTAAAAAAAAAAAATCATTTCGTACACCCTGTCTAAACTTCTGTTTTAACAAACATAATTCGAATTACCTTAAAAAACTTATTCAATTGAAGTCGATTAAAAAGGAAAGAAACGTAATATTAGGGTTATCGAGTTCAATTTTGAAATACTATAATGTTCTCTACAAGTTAAATGATATGTTTTTAATCAGTTGAAAGTAATCCATTTACCTGAGTATAAATATTTGCTTGTTACCCCCGCGACTTATCTCCATCACACACAGAACAGGATTAATATCAAAAGCAGCCTCAACCTTTCTTCTGACAGCAGACTTGCTTCTGGTCCTCCATATTGATTTAACAGTTTTTGAGGTAACCATATAAATAATAAAACTTTTGTGCTTATAATTTCTTCTTATTTTAGATATGTTATTCCTGAGAAATGTGTTAGAAACTGTTTGAAAAGTCAATTCAATCAAAGTCTGTAATTGCATTTTAGAAATTCAATTGCAAACGAAAACTTTTTCATTGGGAAGTTGCAAGTAACTAAGTAGAACATAATTGATAAGAAAGCCGGTATGGATCTTTTGAACCAAAACATCCGAAATGCGATAACATACTGACCAAAACCACAGGACAGTTGTTTGACATCGTTACTATCATATACATTATGTAAAATTAAAATGTTTAATTGACATCATTTTAATATAGTAATTTTTTTTAATGTCACAATCGGTAATGGAGCTGGTTGGTCGCCTGATGGTAAGTGCTACCACCGCTCATGAACATTTGTAGAGTCGTAAGGTCAATTGCAGACTTTTCGCCTTTACAAATGGATTGCCGACTTTAATTGGGAAGGGATTAGGAAAGGATTGATGAGAGGAATAAAGGAAAGGACTAGGAAGGGTAAAGAAAAGGATTAGGGCCTCCGTACGTACAGAGCTTTTTGCAATCTCTGTAAAAACTGTTTTCCAGATCGATGGTAAATCATAAAACTCTTGATGACAATTCAATAGTGCTTTTCGGACAAGAACTACATATTTAATAAATTAATATTTCAGTTTCAGTCGCTCATAAATGAAAAATAGTAGCTATGTGTTCGAGCAATTGTTACGATGTAAACATTATGTCTAGGAGATCCTAGGATCTGTTTTCGAGGAATACATAGTAAAATGTTTCAAATTCCTTTCAATTCGATATATATAATCAATACATCGCGTATAAAATCAGCTAAAAAGTTTTTAATTGCTATTTTTTATTACATTTATAGTCCAGTCATACGATATTTTCATTTTTAACTTTCGGAAAGTTAGGCAAACCCATTTTTAGGAATCTAGACTGCACTATATATGTAAATTTAATTGGACACGGGTAATATTGATTTAGTAAAGCTTTAATTCTCACGTGATAGCATTAACATAGCACAGTCATTATCATAATTGGTTCACACATTGGACCGAACAAAAGTTGAAGGTCTTTTTCTGTATTACTGGTGTATTTACTTCCGATATTCGAAAACATCACCATTTATGACAAATGATTGTTTTTGTTTATATTAAATACGTTAAAAATTCGTATATTTTATTCTATTTTTGAACGTTTATACCCACATTATTGCTCCATATGGCGCATATGAATAACTAATTCTTTTTTATATTTGATCCTATAATTGTGACAATTATTTAAATTTTAAAAGTTATAAAAATTATAAAGCGGTTTCTTTTCCTCTTCAACATTCTCTCAATTCCAATTTATTTATTTCCTTTTAACAATACGAATATGAACGTAAATTCTAAGCTTTTTAAACATTTTTTTTCACTTTTGTTAATTAAATTTTTATTCTAATAATAATTTAGACATGACCAATATTGTGCCTATATAGCATAGAGATACCAGTAAATTTTGTGTCATACTCCTTATTTTTATCTTTAAATGTATTAATACTTAAGTAATGAATAAACATTAATTGTCATATAAATTCTATTTTGGTAGTTAAATGTTTAAACATTATCAATTTTTTAATTTGCTTTACATTTTAAATCACTGATGAATAATATCTGTATTTAATTATCTAATGCAAATAATATAATATCTATATTATAACGAGAATCAAATAAACCTTTGGTCACCACAATTTATAAATGTAATGAGGAAGTCTTATTAAATTTAAAATAAGGCTTTGGAATATTTGGGAAATGTCGTTTCTACCAAACGCACTAAACGTAATTATTTCTGACTTTGTGTATATGTGTAGGGTGTAATCTTAGGAAGTATTGATGCGATAATAAAATTTAGTTGAATTAGAACTTTTTTCACACGTTAGATGAAATATAATATAAAAAAAATAGAAATTTAAAGAAAAAGTATTCATTTAACTTTTAGGTGGCAGGAACGTTGGTGAAATTTATTGAACAAAAGTTGTTTTTTTAACAGTTATTTATAGAAGTACTTAAGGTGATTAAAAAGATTGTAAACTAGGTTTTTGATTTTATAAAATAAATACTTACACAATAAAAACAGTTAACAGCGAAGCAATAAGATTATTAATTGAATATATAAAAAAAACATTAAATACAAATTACAGACAAAAATGTCATTGCAGAATTGTTTTGTTTATTTAATGTTCAGAGAATATATAAATAAATTATACATCAAAAACAGAATACAATTAAAAGGTCACAGTTTATGAGTTAAAGTTTCAATGAATGAGTAATTAAATTCAACAGTTGTCTACTCTTCAGAGGTTTTGCAATTGTATGTAAATAGAATTAAATAATAAGTTGTTATTGTCACTACTTTTTATGATATGATATTAGCATTTAACAGTATTAATTTTTAATGTTAATTATTATGAAATACGTTTTGTCAGAAGGCAAAAAGTCTATGTGGTAATTTTATTATATTTTAAATCTTCTTTAATAAACGTAGACGAAAACGGAAAATTAGAATTAGAAAAGAAATAAAAAAAAAACTTTTACTTCAAGTAGAAAATTACACAGATAAGCAAAATTAGAAGTAAAAAAATATAAATGAGATAAATATACAATAGAAGCTCGTCCTTGAAAAATGAAAGCCAATTCAGGTCAATCTGTGCAAAATTACAGGGTAAATCTTTTATGCTTTAGTGCTTCGGTTAAGAAATTATTGAAAATTATAATAATATTGAGATTGATTAAAGTATAAACCGACAATAAGGGTCATAATCTTTAATAGACAATAAACCACTAGGAATCTATACTAACACTATAATATTTATTGCTGAATATTTGTCCCAATGTTTTACTGTGCTAATCGCATGAACTACTATTGAAAAACCGATATTAAAAACTCTTTCACCGTTAGTATACCGAGATATGATTGATTTTTCTTTTAATTAAATTGTTAATTAAAATGTAACAAACATGTGATCACTTATATGATCCAAGATAAATTATAGTGTAATATCCCTTAGGAATTATGTTGGAACGGCACCGTCTGGTTAGAATATGTGCCCCTAAAACTTCAAAGAATATAAGATGGTTGCCTGAAAAACAATTATTAAGGTTCAATACACAACGTATTATACTTTGTATTTTTCGACTTACTTTTTTATAATCGTATATTTTTTGATCAATCTACCTGTTACGCTGGAAAGGTCTAGAAATCTTTTGGGAAGCGTTTATTTCGTGGCGTTCAACATTGTGGGGCAAAATTACAGGCTAAATATAATCGTCGTGACTTTCCTTAAAAAAAAAAAAATTATCATTTATTTCCTTAATATCGTGTCACAAATTTTTAACCGTGTAAAATGTGAACTATCATTTGGGTCGTTGACCTAATCATGTGTTATGAGAAATTAAGAGCAGACGGTATCTAGGAAGTGTATAGGTTATCGGAGACGGAAAAAGTCGGTTACAGTGTTTTGAAGATTGTTCCGTAACTTTTCAAGTACTTATATAACACAACATTTTTAATGAGGGAGTCGAACATGCTTGGGCACGAATTGGCCAGCTTTTTTGCTTTACATTTTAAATCACTGATGAATAATATCTTTATTTAATTATCTAATGCAAATAATATAATATCTATATTATAACAAGAATCAAATAAACCTTTGGTCACCATAATTTATAAATGTAATGAGGAAGTCTTATTAAATTTAAAACCAGGCTTTGGAATATTTGGGAAATGTCGTTCCTACCAAACGCACTAAACTCTCACCAGGGAAGTACCACATCCCCACAGAAAACCGTGAAATAATAGCTTACTATAGCGTTTCGTACGGTGAGTAGGGGGCTGGATGCCCATATCCTTTTCCTCACCCGTCCCAGTCCGTTCTTTCTTTCCAGTCGTCAATCCTTTCCTTACCTTTTAAAAGCGGGCAGCGCATTTGCAGAGACACTACTTGGCAAATGAATTGAATGAATTTGTATTCAAACGTGAAAATGGAGATTATTTTCGCTCCTCTGAAATGTTTCAACTATGAATGTTAATTTAAGCTCAGCATATAAACTTCTTCTATAACTCTTTTACTAATAGGTCTATTAAAGGATGGAATGAACCAATAAAGAAGATAAATCCTTTAAAAGCTTTTAAAGCTGCGCTTCGGAATTATTCTTTTTCTTCCTGCTTAGTAATAATGTATCTTATCTATGTATGTATAAATGGTGTGTATATATATTTAACTGTAAAAACTTTACATGACGCTTGCAATACACTATAATTAATATCTACGTGACTTAGTGAGGATTATTAAATAGTTGTTACATTACTACACTTCGTCCTTCTCAGTTATTGTTTATTGTTATCGTAAACCCAAACAAGCAGTATTTACATATTAAGACATAATGTAACCTTTAAATTGACGAGGATATTTGGTAAAGTAAGATTAAGGCTTAAGTTAGGTTAATTTATATTATACAATTGTTTAGAATCTAATTTCATAACTAGATGAATAAAATACCCGAAAAAATTGACACAGAATTAATGTGAAGTAGATTTAATTTAGTCGCGAGATGAAGCTTTTTTAGGAGCATGTAATATAAATTTCATTCATCTGTTTCAGAGCGGTATTTTAGTATTATAACTTTGTTATTATATACTAAATTATAAATTGCAAAAAACCTAAAAATCCAAATTCCGGTTAACATAAACAAAAATAGCAAAAAATTAATTGCAAAATACACACTAAACAAGCAATTAATTGAATAAAAATATTGTGTATAAAACTACAAAGCATATTAATTAAAAACTTTAATTAGGTTCTTGTTGGGTTGTATCGGGTTCAGAATTTGTAAACTATGGAAACATCAGGTATATACCAGAGTTTATTATTTTGTATGGATAGACCAGGGAGTCCATCGGCAACGTTCAGTGTGGTGCGGCGGAGTGGGACGAGCTCCTCTCAGGCCCCAGGAGGGTAGACAGGGCTATCAACGGGCTCTCGATGTGCTGCCAGTACTGGGGTCACTGATGTATTAATGGTTACTTCATTGACGCACGCTATAAAAACAAATAAGCAGAAATAAATACTTACTATTGTTTTGGGATATAGAACACCTACACTTTCTAGAACTCTTATTAAGAAACTGGTAACTGTTTTAATACATGTACCTACAGATACAAAGATTTATGTGTAACTATGTATATATTAATATGTTTATGTTTTTTCATGGTTCTTCAATACATTTATATGACTATATAATTACATTTATTTTTAGCACCTTTTGCCCTGTGTTTTTTTTACTAAACATTAATAGCGTCTCCTTGTCCACCAGGTTGTCTGGAAGAGATCGCTACTTTAGCGATAAGACCGCCTGTTGTGCTTCTATAGAGTTTATTTATAGAATTTATTTATGTATGATTTGGTGCACAATAAAGTATTTTTGATTTGATTTGATTTGATTTATATGAGGGCATTAAATGAGGGATCTAAAGTCGATGTTAGCAGTACCTACAGTACTGTGTATAATTAATTAAAGAAAATGCGAGACACACGATTCTCCAATATCATTTCATTTTCAGATATAATTTCAAATAATATATAGTTAGCCAGTGGGGGTAATTAAGCATCATTAGTATTTATGAAAACTCTCGGGGTTTAGCCCCCGCTATTTTATATTTATAATTAAGATTCCGCCCGCGGCTTCGCGCGCGTTGTAAAAGGAAATTCTCGAAATGAGATGTTCCGGCGAGTAAAAGTAGTCTTAGTCGCTCTTTAGCCTTTTTAGATACATAAGGCAAACTAAATTTTTTGCTTTTTTGATATAAGTAAAAATGGATTTAAAAAAATTTATTTTAAATTATACTCAGTCGTTGACATAATAGAGTTCCTAAAATAAAATTCATGAAACAAGTGATAATTTAATAATCATATTGACATACGTAATAGCAGTCTTTCATCTCAATTAAGGTTTGAAAAAGGTTTTAGTCCTGTGGGGTATTATCTTGTGGGTATTATTATATACGAAGACGTTAATTAACTTATTAAAAACAATCACGTTATCAAGATCTGTCGACATAATAAAACAGTAACCAGACGATTTCTGTACATTAATTATTTTTCAAAAAGTGCTATGCAATGTGGATGTTTTATCGATCCCAAAAGAATTTTTCTTTTTGTCTGTTTGCATGCGCGTCAAGCACGTTAAAGCCACAGAGCGATTACGACAAAATTTTATGTGGTAATAGATCAAGATTAGATACAATGGACAGACTACATTTTATTTTAAAAAATATAATATAATATTCTAATTTTATTTTTTATCCATACCAATTTATTTTTTTAAAAATACGTTATATGCTATGATAGAAAATAAATTCGTGAATATCTTATCAAATTAGGTGTCATTAAACAGGTTTTTAAAACTAAATAGAGGTTTTTGTATAGGCGTTGATAGATAAAAATATTAACGTTCTATTTATTAACGCCTTAGCTTTTATATATGCAAATGTTGGTTACGATTAATTTCATGATTAAATTACAGGCGATCTTAAATTGTCAAACAATCAAATTGTGTTCAATCAGTGTAAAATCCGTCTCTCGTAAAAGATTTAGTTGTAACTAAACGTTAATTTTACAACTATGTAGTTCAAATCAGGGAAATACTGGTTTCTGTTTCAGTTTGAATTTGTTTATTTTTAAATAACCCTCTATGATTTTTCATTACTGTATTAACGTGACCGTGTACTGAGCTTGTTAGTTTTCTTCATTATTTAATTCAGTAGCCGTCTTAACAGTTCTTTTTCTTTATAGACGGAATTATGAACTCACTAGCTGAACTGCGTGGTTTCACCCACGTAAGTCTGTATTCCGTAGGAATATAGGGATAAAAAGTTGCCTATGTGTTATTCCAGTAGTCCAGCTGTCTTCGTACCAAATTAAATTGCAATTGGTTCAGTAGTATTGCGTGAAAAGAATAACAAACATTATATTCATCCATACTTACAAAGTTTCACGTTTATAATATTAGTAGGATGATAGTAGGTGCTGATTAAATACTGAGATTATCGCTTTGATCTGTCCTATGATAAAGAAAAAATGCAAAATATCCACAATTGTGGTCATGGGTAAAGGCACTTAACGGTGATTAATAAACTTCAAAGCGGCAAAACACTATTTAGAATGATTTCTTGCAATATTGAAGTGGGAATGTCTATTATTAAGAGCGTGCAGAAAGTTGACATCACCCTTTTATTAACTTTTGTTTATACGAGTATAAAGGTCAAAGCATAGGTAATGTATAGCTGGACAAAGCAATAATTTTATTATGCGGTTATGATGCTATTGATGATGAAATTAAGGAGGCTGATAAAATTGTAGGTACCTGCAATACTTACAATAGGAACTGCGAAGCACGAGTAATCCTACTATAATCCTATCCTATCCTACTAATCCTACTAATTTTATAAATGCGAAAGTTTGTAAGGTATGTGTGTGTTTGTTGCTCTTTCACGCAAAAACTACTGAACCGATTCCAATGAAATTTGATACGTAGACAGCTGTACAATTGGAATAACATATAGGCAACTTTTTATCCCGATATTGAAACGGTATATGTACTTACGCGGGTGAAACTGCGGGGCGCAGCTAGTATTAAAATAAATCTTACAAGCGCTAACCAGTCATAGTTTATCTTACTATTTACATAGGTTCTACAGTTTCAATTGATTTTACAAATTAATAATTAATGTAATAAGTAGTATCTAAATACTTATGGATAATTTTAAAGATTTTAAGTTGCTTTATTTAACTATAACACTGTGGTCTTAGGAAATTGAGTTATCCTTGGATAATGATGCAGATATTACGCCACTTACAGTTACACGTTAACTGCATGTCCTCCTTATTTCATCATCGTTATATTTCAAACGACGGTTAATTGGAGAGGTCAGACGCAGGAGCGGGAGCCCTATGTTCTATACGAAGTAAATTCCAACTATGTACTGTGATATAACTGTTTTTGATATGGGAGTCGAGCACGCTTTAGAACCTCACCACCTCACAGAAAATCGGCATGAAATAGTCGCTTACGAATGCTACTGTGTTTCGTGCAATGATCGGGGAGCTGGAGGTCCGTTTCCTTTTCAGTCCATTCCTTTATTCCCGGCGTCAATCCTTTCTTAAACCTTAATGGACAATACATTTGCAGAGACAAAAGTTTATTATTATTATAAATTATACAAATTTACAATTTACAATTGTACATCTATTTCAGGTAAAATGCTATATTATACATAGGAATTATTAGAAAAGTAAACGATAAGACTTCTCTCTGTGCTAGTCCACCGACTGTGACACCGACAGCAGGGAAGTGAATTAAATAATTTTATTGTTATTAATTTTTTTTTTGTCTAGTGGTTAGGTTTGTGTATTCAGTTTTCGAGCTATACAATTTCAATAATATGAGGACGGAAGAATATAAATTTAACTGGTTTTAAATAATACTAGTCACTAGCAGTTTGTGGTAGTGACTGCTTAATAGCCTCCTACAGAACCACCAGTTTGGTTGCCTGCATAAAACAAAGAAAAAAATACTTTCTGACTCCTATCTCAGACTTCGGCTAAGTGAGAAATCCAGTAACATTTTTATAGAAATCGGTTCGGGTTGGAATTCGTCAAAAAGGGAAAAAATGCCTATTAAATAGTTACCTACTAAGCTCTAGAGAAGGTATTTTGCTAGGATGTGGATTATCAATGTTGTACATAATGTATAGTGTAGTATTAACGTAGTAGTTAGTGTTTGTTTAGACTTCAGAGAGATAAGATGCGTATAATATACGTCAATTGTATAGATCAATATACATATAATAGATAATCTATTTGTGAAATATTAAGAATACTTCTAATTTTTAATACAAAACATGCTCTTGTTATCTTTCCTACTTTACTTAAATATTAGCGGCCCTCCGGCTTCAACCGCGGTATGAATGGCTTTGTATACAAAGGCTTATAGCCTTTAGAGAGATCACGTACCTATGAAACGAAGGCATATATAACACCGTTTTATGTATAGACTTCTCTGTGAAGAAAAATAATAAAAAACATGAATAATTTTGTAAATAATTAACTTAAGTACTTGAAAAGATACATATGAAAGTGCATGCAAAACAATTGTAGTTGTAAATGCAGGTGATATGGTGAGGTGCATTTGCATTTTGCACTAGATAGTGCAAAATGCAAATGCATGGCTCTGTGTTTGAGCCTAATCCCAATTAATATAACTGCCGAAGAAAGTTTTGTTAGTCTGTCTGTCTCTTCTTCACGCCTAAATCATGGAATCTATACCAAGAGACTATATTTACTAGGTAAACCTATAAAACCTATAAAAAATATCTATGTATATGTATATACTACGTTATTCATTGCATACATATTATAGCGATAGGCATAAATTTTCACCACTGCCCACTACTACACATTCTTGACAGCTCCCCAAAAAGGATTATTTTTTCAAATTTTTGTAAGATTTTTCCTTGTTGCTCTGCTCCTATTGGTTATAACTTGATATTACACTGATATAGCCTTTGTATATAGACAATATATACCAAAAAATAATTAAAAGAACATTTCGTATCTCGTTCGTTCAAACAATGACATTTACGATTCAAAAGAGCATTTCGTATGATAGTTTATACAAAAAATTACATTCAAAGTTTAAAATAATAGTATGTATATGTATAGATTGGATTCTGTATCTTTATCTAGTTCATACGTATTCGATCTTCGGTCTGTATTGGGATAACCTCAAGATAATCGAATCGCACAAGCTAGCCTGTAGCTAGCGTCAGGCGGTCAGTGTTTGATTGACATTGAGCGCGTGCGCAGGTCACCATGATCTTCATTGCACTGTTGTTGATATCCGGTTCGATTGCCGCGAACGCGTGTAAGTTATCTTTGCTATTGAAATTTATTTTTAATGTATGTAAAAGTCGTTTTTTTGAGATGTGCTTTTTATGATTTGTATTTAAATATATATGCTTGTTGTACCTTAATATTAAATGGTTATTTTTTGAAACGATGACTAAAAACAAAGGTAGGACACAAACAAAATAAAGTGGGTGGAGGGGAGGACAATCCTAATTCGACTGTATGTTTTTTGCTTTGTTATTGTCGATTTCTCTGTGAGGTTTTAACCGATTGACATGACATTTGTGCTTCATATGAAACTAGCTGCGCCCCGCGGACTCACCCGCGTAATTCCGTATCCCGTAGGAATATCGGGATATAAAGTTGCCTATGTGTTATTCCAGTTGTCCAGCTATAACGTACCAAATTTCATTTTTATCGGTTTAGTATTCTTTGCGTGAAAGAGCAATAAACACACACACACATCTTTACAAGCTTTCGCATTAATAATATTAGCAGGATTGTTTTCATTTGGTTCCTCTTTGAATCTGGAATGGTACTTGGTCTCGGGACATCGGTGACCCAGGTCCCTCTATAAAGAAAAAGGAAAGAATAGAAAATATTTTTTTTACTTTTATGTTGTTTTGTTAAACATCTAATCTTTATTTCTTAACTCAAAAGACACGACGATCGCAGACAAAGTCGCGACTATTTCGTAGTCAATTTTACATATTTATATCCACAGAACTTCATCTTTTAGATAAAATATAAATTGTTGAACCAAATTATTAATTCTTTGAAATTACGTTGAGTGAATCCCCTGCTGTTTCATATTTCCAAGAATAAGGTAAATAAATAAAAAACCGGAAAAATTGCAAACAAGCCAAACCAACTCGAAGTATTAATTAATTATTATACCCATCTATATATATTTTTTGCTTACGGTAAACAAAAAATATGCGAATTTGGGATATAGAGTACAGTTAGTACATAAAGACTAGCTGTATTAGATAGAATACTAGACATATAGCTTTAATATATATAGCGCGATTGCTTATAGGGATTACTTCGCAAGAATTCCAAAAAGAAAATGCATGCGATACTCGAGACCATTACTAGTAATTAATAAATAACTGAATACATTGTGTTCATTGTTTTTTGGCTTTAATGGGTTCTAAATTTAAAAAAAGAACATACTAAACTGGTCCTTCTTGAAAAATGGCTTTTATTCAATGCTATAATACATTTGCATCGAGAGATATGTAATTAAATCATTTACATAGTTTTCTTTTTATTTTTTTTATACAACTCTTTTTCCATATATTTAGTTTCTTTTCCATCTTTCGTGTTGTGTATCTTGCTTCGTAACATTTATCTATCTATATCAAAATCTAATTCGTACTAACACCCCACGTGCGTTAACCCCGTTTTGCTTGGGACGCATACCACGCATACTTAGTGAGCAAATGTTCAAGGCCAGCGAGCAATGAACTAACCTGTACTGCCTACCGAACAAAGTATACCCTGAAAGTACACGCAATCGAAGCTAGTAGTATATACGTTCTTTTATAGCAAAGGAGGCAAAGATGCTTCACTTGATGGTAAACGATCCGTGTCGTTCATATGTATATACGCCAGGGTCATTGAGAGTGTATAGTCATTCAAAAAATATAGAAAAAGTCGACTAGATAATCCATCTTTTTATTATCAGTCCCTTAATAATGAAAATTAATAGCCTAATAAAAATTTGAACCCTAGGACCTAGACTAGGTTATTAATTTGGTAAAAATGTAGCATATAATATTTCTTCAAATATGAGTAACTCTTACTCCAATTTCCGCAACTATTTAATAAACATACTGCGTCATTTTACGTCTATATAGAATTCAATTTTTAATCTTTGGCAGACAAAATGTGTATTTCTTTCCTGAAAATTTGCTGGTACTAAAATACCAGCAGGTAAGCATTACAAAACGAGACTATATCGTGAGTCCAGCTAATAAAACCTAGTAGCTATAACTGGATAATACTGGATTTAGAATGAAATTGATATTACTTTTAGATGGTTTAATAATTGTTGTATCATCTATTTTGCGTCGTTTATATATCCGTGAGCTCAGTGTTCTAGGTCACAAGAAGTATTCACATCGATGTAAAAAAGTTTCACAATATTTAGGTTCAAAAAATCAATTCTTATAAACCTAAAGCTTGGTCATATTATTATTGTAAATAGTTAAGAAATTGCATTATATTTATTTATCTACTCTATTATCACAAAAAGAACCGCACTAAGCCAAAATTAGCGGATTATATAACCTGACAATGGGTTGTGCTTATTAAAGAAAAGCCACATTAAAGTGTTTGCACACAACTTGGTTATTTCTCTGAAAACAAACAAGTTTATAGTGCCTTCAAATTAATTCATACCAGCACAAACATTACGAAAATTCACCTGAATTATGCTAAAGAGCAAAGGCTCGTTGTCATGAAATCAAATTACCTTAATAACTTAACTATACGACGAATTTTTAATATTTATTATAATTACATTTACAAACTAAACCCAATATCGAAATAAGTAGAACTATTCCAAATTTTAATAGGCTCACACAATATGAACTAACCTCCTTATTGTTTTGAAGGCGGTTGAAAAAATTTGTTTTTATTGAAGTTTTAAACATTAATACTTTATATAATGAAGATCTGTTACTGTATCTACTGCTGTAAAATATCTTTATTGTTTAATTCTCTATATGACAAAAGGACAATGTCATAAAGTCTGTATTTAAAATAATTACGTCATAATAGGTTTGTTGCATTAGAATTATTTCTAAATGAATACGTATTTGAAATATCTTAACATTTTCTTGGAGAGAAATGAAGGACCAACAAGGTATACAATTACATGTACGTAGTTTCTAATTCCCAAATTCATATTTAGTTATAAAAAAGCAAGTGATCCTTATACGAGGAATTTTTGAAATTTATTCAATGATAATAAAACAACCTACGCGACGCCGCGGGCTAGTTATCTTAAACTAAACACTGTATATTATTGTATACTCCAAGTAATTTGCTTGTGATGTGAAAATTCTTCTTAAAACTTTGAATATGTTTTAATTATCCTGAAATAATTGGGACTTTTTTAATAACATTTCATAAGATACATTGAACTAATGAATTATTAACCAAATTTCGTTCATTAAATTGAACTAATGTATGTACTTACGTATATCGCACATAAGTTTAAGCAGTTTTAACACTGCATATTTTATTAATTGATAAAAAAAGCACATAATGTTATCAATTTTTTCTCAAGTGATCATCACAATAACATCGTTTTGGTAACTTATATGGGACATATATTTAATTGAGTTGCAATAAGGATTTTCAATATTTTGTGTGCTGTTAAAACTCGTATCGGTAACTATATTTAATTTGAGCTGCATTCTCTATTTTTTACCACTAACTGTGACACGCGGTTGAAACCGCGTAAGTCCGTATCCCGTAGGAATATCGGTATAAAAAGTGCCTATGTGTTATTTCAGTTGTCCAGCTAGTATTCACATCGATTAAAACACGAATAAAACACGAATATGACATTTTCTAAAAAAAATTCCTAGCTAGATCGATTTATCGCCCCCGAAACCCTCTATATACAAAATTTCATGAAAATCGTTGGAGCCGATTCCGAGATTCCAATTATATATATATATATATATATATATATATATATATATATATATATATATATATATATATATATATATATAATTGGAATATAATTGCTGGTAAAGGTATAAGATATTCACTTTAGACTATAAAGCAAGTTTCTGATTTATTGGAATCATGTATATGTCTTTTATATTTTTGTTCTCATTCTATCAGTGACGAGTAAATTACTCGGGAACTCTTGGTCCTTTTCCAAGAACTGCTCCAACTGTGTGTAATAAAATTATAGTATCAAGGATATGTGTATGTTTGATGGTTTAATATAGTTAAATGCAATGTATATATTGGACTTGAAGAATTTAATTCAAACTTTGTACACATATCAAGGATCGGTGACAATGCAATAATTTCATGAGATTATCTTATTATCCTGATAAGGGTCGCCAGGATTAAATAATTTCCTTTCATATAATCTGTATAAGCTGGTGCGTGCCGACTTCGTTCACGTGAAATTTGAACAAGAGCAAACTGGAAGCATTCAATAAAATTAAGTCTATTATAATACTTTCCTTCACAGGTAGCGTTGATTTTAACATAAAGTTTTCCAGATCTCGATTGTTATATGTCAACAGAACATGACCACCAGACAAAACGTTAAAAGTTGAATTAAAAAAAGCGAAAAACGAATCTTGTCGACCTGATACACATGTACATAAAGCATAAAGAAAAACTGTTTCATCTATCCTACTAATATTGTAAATGCGAAGGTTTGTGAATGTAAATGTTTGTTACTTTTTCACGCAAAATCTACCGAACCGGTTGCAATGAAATATGGTACGTAGATAGCTGGGCAACTGAAATAACATATAGGCAACTTTTTATCTCGATATTCCTACCAGACTTACGCGGGTGAAACCGCAGGGCGCTGTTAGTTTACTATAAATTTTAAGACTTAAGAAGAAAAACTTTATCGTCCATTATTGTCTTATTTTCCCTCTTGTTCACGAATGATCCACTGTTCATTTACCTATTCCAGCATGTCCGCACATTGTTACCAAAAAGGAATGGGACGGGCTATTACCCCTGCACGTGGAGTATTTACCTCGACCAGTAGATCTGGTAATCATTCAGCACACCGTCACACCATTCTGTTCTACTGACGCTGCGTGTGAAGAGCTGGTAAGAAGCATTCAGACAAATCAAATGGAAGATCAAGGATTCTGGGACATTGGAATGTCGTAAGTAATCATGTGTTAAAATTACGATTTCGCTCACGCTCTTTTTAATTAATAGGATGTGTATTCGTCATGGAAACATGCTAAATCCTAGTTTCCAGTCAATACGAGAAAAAAATTAAGACAGTTATAAAGGAGCTAAGTATTAATTTAATGTAAACAATCATTCAGTATTTCTTAACAGTCTATGAGCCTGTGTAAGGTCGTCTTTAACCCATCTGTTAACCAGATGAGACCTGTTTTTCGAAATATTTTTCATTTGTAAACACGCCTATAAACGGGCTAATAATAAAGGACCCGTATGCTATAAGTGCTCTTCGGGATTTAATAAAATTTCCTATGTTCTGAAATTAAGAAAACACATACTTTAGAAAATTAAAACATACTTTATTTTTAAAGAAATTTCAAATGCGCTTATTTAGGAATATTACGCTTCCATCCCCATTTGACACTTTTTTGCCGAATTATATTAACTCGGTGTTTTTTGATCGAAGATTTGTTAGTTTCATGTTATGTGAGGAGTATATTATTGAATTTTGTGTAAAGAAGATGTAAAGAAGAATAATTAATTTCTGCAAATTTTACGAGCAATAAATATTCATCTTCACCTTTACACAATTATGAGTTTTGTATAGCACTTTAGAAGAGATTTATAATAGTCGGATAATTCGGACCTGCGAAAATGTGCTTGCGGATGCATGTGCTTTGAAATGAATTGGGTAAACCCCCTAGTAGGGGTAATTAATAATAGATTTCTCATTTGTTTAATACTGGTATTATACAACCGTACGTAACCTTATGTTTCAGATTTCTCGTAGGTGGCAACGGTAAAATATATGAGGGAAGCGGCTGGCTCCACGTTGGTGCGCATACTATAGGCTATAATAAAAAATCCATTGCAATTTCCTTTATAGGAAATTATAACAGTAAGTAGATATTGCATTTTGTCGATTGATGTATAATTAGAAACAACGCGAGCGTGTCGCCGGTTATTATTTTGACAAATGAGTTTTCAATCGACATCGAAATCGAAAGCTTTAAACAATGACTTGCACTAATTGATAAATTTCATATAAACCTGAATAAATTTTTAAAAAATTATCAAAGTTATGTGAAGGACTGATAGATAAACAGAAACAAGAAGGCCTCTAAATGTAGCTAAGTATATGATAAAAAAACTGTCCATTTAAATAGACATTGTTTTTGAATTGGAACTCAAACATTCATTTATTCATTAGACTTCTTATTGTAGCAAAATTAAACGTCATAACATAGCTTTAAAATTTACCAATGGTTCGGAAAGCAGCGGAAAGCAACAAGTCTGGTATTGTTTCTTTATTAAAGGAAAGAACTTAAAATGTATATGTACCTTCAGCAAACTGTATCTTGATACGGTTCAACAGCGTAAAAATCAACAACAAAAGTTATTCACCTAATACACACAACGAGTGGGATAAAGGTTTTTTTGTTTGTTTAAGATGACACACCAACAAACGCCCAACTGGAAGCAGCGAAATCATTGATCCGTTGTGGTGTTGAAAATGGACATTTAACACCTGATTACAAGGTGGTCGCTCATCGACAGTTGATAGCAACTCAAAGCCCCGGTCGCCGCCTTTACCAGGTTCTGAGAACTTGGCCCGATTGGATGGAAGACGTTACGTCAATTAAAAATTGATCGTCTGTGAAGGAAGTTTGAGTTTTTATTTGAAATTCTTACCCATAATGCCGACTGCATTTTTACATACATAAATGTATATTATAAGATCCCAATGCTCGATTATTTATTTGTTTGATATAAACAATGTGTTTTTTTTACCACTACTACTATTTTAGTGACTTTAAAAACAAGAATTCCTTCAGAAAATTCTTGTTGAGTTATCCAAAGTCTCTACGAATCATGTATTTATTTAGTGCGTTGTTAAACTGTAATATGTTTCAATCACTATGAAGTTATTAATGCCAAGCAAAAGGCTTTTGTAAATGACGAGCTTTTAAATAACAAAAAAAGTGCTAGCCGATGATACTAGCGTTTATGAAAAAACTGTAAGGATAAATATATGAATATGAACCCATATTTCCAGTTAGAAATTTTAATTTTTTATGAGAGCGTATTGATAGAATTTGTTTTTCGTTTATGCATGATCTTTGTGATGCTATTTTCACCAAGAAGTTAGAGTAACTGCGCCAAATGATGCATTAATTTAATTCACTTGAAATAATAAACATTCTAAGAAACATTGAGCTGAACTACATACAAGTTGTACGAGTTACGAATGTAAATTAGAAATACAACTCGGGGCAAGAAATCAAACATCAAATATTCAAACGAGGCGTTTTAAGCACCGAAAATCTAGATACATTTATTCCACATTATATAAGAATGTTTATTCCTCGATTGCGAATTGTAGTCGTACTTCATACTGAGATCTGTACCATATCCACCAGCCTAGTGCGTGCCTGGTAGCCGCTGAGACTATCCAACAGTAGTAACATACCTGAGAATTAAACGTATACTTTAAATCAAATTTCATGTTAAATATTATTTGAATAAAAAATCGACGTGACAACGCCTGACTTCTCGGCCTATATTCCCATCTAATGTAATGTAGGTATCACACTAATATTAAAATGTGAAAATTTGTTTTTTTGGATATTTGTCCGCCAATAACGATGAAACTACTCATCGAATATGAGCTGACTTGGGTGATCGTATACTTTTTATCCCGATCAAATGCTCCCTTGGGATTAAACAGGAATGGATACAAAAATGGATAGAAAATAGCCATTAACACAAAAATCGCTCTTGTTTTTTTCGCGTATGATTTTAACCCATACGTGATATTTTAACCGTATCGTAATTAATGAGTTTACCTCTGTGCCATCACAAATTTGCATCCAATTCCATCACGAAAATGTCCAGCCTATAACTCGTAAATGTATTTTTTTTTATCGAAAATACAAATATTTTTGTTTCATGACGTAACAGACTGATATCTTTTACATGTGTTTATTGCGATTTTATTACTAGTTCCTATAATATCATTAGCTTTAAATTTGAAAAAGCCCCAGCCCAATCTTGTGTTCATTCATTTTTAATCGGTCATTTTTAATTTGAAATTTGTAGTTTGTTTATAGCGTTCGTGTATTTTGCTAGCCTTAGCCTTTTTATTTGATATCCGTATTTATGTAGTTCCTATAATTTTTCAGAAAAGAGCGGATGATCTTCAAGCGGCTGTACAGATTTTCACTAAGCATGTCTAAGAACACGCATATAAGTTATTTATTCATCCTCCATCCATGGCCCATATATGTTCCCACTGCTGGGACACAGGCCTCCTATGAGGTTCAGGCTATAATCCATGTCGTCGAACTTTTGAGTCTTGGACATGCCGGTTTCCTCACGATGTTTTCACCGTTCACCGTTTTAAGCAGTGTTATCCACACTGCACGCTTGCCCGGTCTCGAACCCCGACTTATCGAATTTGAAGTCCGAGGTTCTCACCACTAAGCCACTAACCATCGCTTTTGTTTCTAATTATTCTACATTTATTCTATTTTTAATTTTTTATTCTACATTTATTATAAAAAAATAATTAAAAACGCTTCATCCGTTCGGAAGCTATGATGTAACAGACATATATCACCTATATTTATATGTCGAGGATTTAAAAAAAAACAATTGTCCGACTAATAATCACATTTCTATGTTATCAAACAATTGGTATTTTTATGAATAGAAGAAAAAAGAACCTATCTTCTACAGGATTTACTTCCAAATGAAATGAATGTATCACATCACATTTGCATTCCAGTAACGGCACAAAACGAAGGGGAAAATGGAGGAAATAATAAAATTACAATTGCAGCAATTCTGTTCTGTGACTATTTCAAGTATAATATATGACATTGTTTATTTTGTTGCGTCTTTTTCTTCACTATTTATTACGTTACAATGATAAATGCAAAATGCAATAGACACATTACGCTATTTATTATTCTTTTCCCCAACCTTTCCAGTACAATTTTTCCTGTCGTTAATCCTTTCCTTATCCTTTGTCCCTTCAAAGCGGGCAACACATTTGTACCGACTCTGTATCTGCAAATGTTCATGGGCGGTGGTAACGGCTTACCTTCAGGCGAACGCGGCTCAACTTCCCCAGCTATTACATAAAAAAATTCTTATTTTATATTACTATCTGCAACGTTTCATATACCTATAAATAAATATTCTATCAAAATTTCATCATGTTTTTATACGCAATATTAGCTGACCCGACACACAACGTTCTGCCTCATTCGTATCATTTAGAGATAAAAAGAAAAGATGTTGGCCGAATCTCAGACTAACCCGTGGAACAAACGTTATTTCATAAAAATTGGCCCAGCCGTTTCGGAGAAGTTTGGTAACAAACACCGCGACACAACAATTTTTATATACGAGTGTATATTAATTTAACAGTTCCTTGTCACTGTCATAATAACATCGAACCCAATCGTACATAAATGAGCTAGGAATCAAGGTAAATGTTACAGGAGTATTTGCGGTGTTAACTCAATGAGGGAATCAAGGTAGCGATCAATATTTAAGCAGTTCTCTATTATAATACAAACGAGATTGAATTTAAATAAGAAATTACTTAGATAATTTTGCGAAATAGGCAATAAAACGGGTTATTGGCAATAAAGTTTGAGATATTAAAGGACTCTAAACTGAGAAATTAACGGACCATGGAACAAATAACAAGTCTCGCTATTAGAAGACCTAATATTTCGAGACTCGCATTGAAGGAACCACAGGTAATTATTTTGGCACCCAGAGTTCTCAAATTAGCAATAGAAATGTGCATTTAAGGTTGGATTGGGTACTATTTCAGCAATTGCAACGATGGGTTTCCTCTTTGTCCTTATTTTATATTACGTAATTACTTGTATTTCTAAATCCTAGACCCCCTTTATCAATAAGAAACCAATGTGCCATCTAAAATATTAAGCTGAAGGGCATGATGCTACGTGTATGTAATATTAATTTTGAAATTTGAATCGTATTATCTTTGATATTGTTTCCATTATTTATCTGGGAAAATTGCCGTTTGTCAATGTGTTTGGCTTTCTTCTATACTTATCGTTAGATAAGCATTTGCAGCAACATTTGTGTTAGCTGTCACCAACATAGTATGCTATATATTCTCATTATCACATCATTGGAATATTTAAACACTTACTAGGGTCATGCAGGCTAGAACAAAGGTCGACGCCAAAGGCCAAGGGGTGGCGTGGGTTTCTTGCGTCATTAGGCCAGCTAGTGTTCTACCAGACAGCCAGGCAGCCAGCACAGCAAGAGGTGACATCAGCATTATGCCCAGGCTGTCTACCATCAGCTGAAAATCGTAAACTCTTGTTAATATATACAGAAGACAGTCGGGTCAGTTACACCACTTTTAGCTGAAGAACGACTGAACGCGTTCTAATGAGTTTTGGATTAGTCTTCGTTTGCTTAAGCTAAATCCTTAGAAAAAAGGAGAGATTTAAATCTAAAATGATTTATCTTTTATGCCAGTGATTTCGTCTTTGTTACATCGTTTATTGCGCTTGTAAACATAGTTTTTGTATGTACTTAAGCTATGAATGAGGATTTAAATTGATTCTGTGAAAATAAATATTCTACATAATATTATATAACCTTAAAGTAACTTTTCAAAGGGAAATGTTTAGAACTAATTGGACAGATGAACATGATTTATATTGAATCGGCGATATTTCTGCGAAATATTTATATAATATCTACCATTTAAGTTACTGCCTGTTGGCAATGTTTTATAAAAATACAGGATGAAAGGTTATAAGTCCGACAATGCGAAAGTTTGTAAGGATGTGTGTATGTATGTTGCTCTTTCATGCAAAAACTGCAGAACCGATTGCAATTAAATTTGGTACATAGATGGATTCCGAATTTTGGAAAAAAAATAATTAATAATTTTTATTATTGATTATTTTGATTACTTATTTTGGTCTTATAAGCCAGGGCCGTTATAGGTAATGGCAGTATGCTAAATTATTTTATCTCAATTTGATTTGATGCGTCATGCACGATTTGTAAACGCTACACAACCATAGTGTTATGTTAATACGCTAAACATTCATAATGGTTACGAATGTAAATTTTAATAAATACCACACTATAAATCTATCAAAAAATTAAAATTTGTCACTAAATAATTTTTATGCTTTTAGTATGAACGTATCTTCTAAAAATAACATTGTTTATGAGTTTGCTTGCGTTAAACTAAACAAAAAAAAAAAACATGAATAACAAGTGAAAATTCGAATAAACGATAAGGAGTTATAAACTATGAATAACAAATAGTACCTAACGCCTAGATGCCATTTGTTGTTGTTATTTATTGTTTTTAAAAGTTGGTCTTTTACGTTTTTAAAAACGAATGAGATTCTCAATTCGACTTAACTTAGTAAAGTATTTTATAGTGAGGATTTTATGTTGGCCAGGATATTGTTGTCATGTGGAAACATTTAAAAATTTGTAGTGTTTTCCTCCCCAGGGAAGTCCGTGGCATTTTACAACAAAATATACATGGTAATTACAGTTAACTAGAGAGTGTAAATAATAACAGCGTAGCTTTCCAGCCTTCAAAACTGCTTAATTAGTTTCCCCTGTCCCAATTGGCAACACATGGATTCAAGTCTCGCATGGTTACTTTGATCCATTTCCCAATGTTCGTTCGGGTTCCAATTGTATTAACGCTGTTCCAGCTGATGTTTTTCTTGCAAAACTTAGAGTTTAATAAAAAAACCCAAAGTAGAAGGTATATAGTGGTGAATCTTGGGCAGTTTTAAGAAGTATTTATATTAAGATATATGTCCCGTGCTTTTTATTTCAGAGTAACCAAAGGAAGTGCAACTGGTGGTGATGGTAAGTGATCAATGAATGAAGTCTGAAAATGTCTTACCTATTTAAACATAAAGGAGATGGGGAAGGGTGAGAAAAAGGAGATGCTTTTCTCTCGGGGATACAAAGATCAAATAAAGGATTAAATCGAGACAGTAATGTAGAGTTAAATGTTATAAGTTTAAGAATTGCCATGATACTTAAAAATTATGTATGATTATTTTTGGTTGATATGGATTGCATTATTCATCATCATCATCATCATCAGCCCTTATATGTTCCCACTGCTGGGACACAGGCCTCCTATGAGGGTTCAGGCCATAATTATTGCTACACAATAATTTCATGGAGTATTATAACATAACATACACAATATTTTCATGAATGTTTTAGAAAAGGGAAAAATGAAAATCTAAAATACCGGTTATATCGTAGATTTTTGCTTTGATATTTTGATAGAACCAAAAACAGGGTTTTTAAATAAGCGCGGTTTGATTTTGGCAGCCTTGGAGGCCAGATCGTTTTAATAACATCTGACAAAAATACATTTTATTATTCTATCATTCAAGCAATTACGATGCCCAGGTACAAAAATTAACATTACGTACAAATGATACTCGTAAAATCTTATGAGCAACCGAACCGAAATAGAACAAATAAATTAAATACCAAGATATCTTTCTGGCGTTCAAACACAAACAAGAAATGAATCTTTGTATATAATTTTGCTATAATTAAAAACTAAAATAATATATTTAAAGGTAAATAAAGGGTATTATTATATATATTATATATATCATTATCTTTACGCGAGCGAATTATTAAGGGGTAGCCATATACCCATTAATAATTCAATCTTATTTAACTCGAATGCTATCAGCAAAGGAGTGTTTCCGACTATTGTTTGTTTGTTTCTTCTTCAGAAATGTTGGAGCTCCAAAAATTTTAATAAATTTAAAATTGGACTATATGTAAACAGTTAGTTAGAGTAGTAATCGAATTCCAAAGCATATTTTTTATTTATTTATCTAAAATTGAATTTAGAAAACCTATTCAACGATACCCCACATGCTCGAAACGCTTTTTCAGCCCCTACTTATCGGAATCGGCAACCAAACCCCTCGTAAATACCAAATCTAAATAATGGTTAAATAAATAAATCTAATAGAAACATTTTGTTAATAAATGATAATTTCAACCCAAGCAGTTTCCAAACTCAACCCTCAAATAAAAATTCATTTATAAATCTAAAATGGAAATAAAAACGCTTTCCAATGATGTGCTTAAGCAACATTATGTGAAGTCAAAATTAAATGATCGGTATTTTTTGCGTGGTAGCTAATCCATAAACACAAGAGACACTTGAATTGTTTAATTACCTGCTTTGCATTCTGACTCAAAATCCACATGACTAGAGCCCTAAGCACGCCGTATCTATGTACGCGTCGCGTTGCATACCTCGTCCCACATAGTTCGCATCTTGACTTTCCGGATTCCGTCAACCATCGCTCTAAACACTTTACGTGTACCCTCCCAACAGTACCCCTACACGAACAGGCTGAAATTAACTGACCCAACTCCGGAGACAATGATTCTCCACCATGACATATTCTACACATATCATCCATAGAGAATGTACTAGGTCTTTCTTCCTCTTGTACATCATCGACTGTTGCTTCAGCATCTACTATCACATCAGGTTGAATTTCATCTAATGTCAACGTTTCATGTTCAGTCCAATCTATGGAACTGACTCCCACAGATCGCTTCATAACTTCATGTTTGTCGATATTAGGAGGTTTCCTTTTTGGGCTTCGCACTTTAATTCTATGCTGCCTTGGATGCTTATCGCGTCTAGTCGGAAATCTTTCGCTTACATGCTTCATTTCGAATACATTTTTTGTTTCTTCATTGCAAACATCTTGTACTTTTTTGGTTATAATTCCCTCTGTGCAATCACCTAAGATATTGAATAGATCAATATTGCTTGAACTTGCAGTAACATCTTTGTCAATAGTTGGTGAATTTGCATCTATAACTCCAAAAATATTAGATGTGCTTTGGCATTGATCAACAATTTGAAGATTGGATGATTTCTTTGAAGTGTTAGGACATATTTTATTTTTGAGTTTATTTGTTTTTATGGTTACCGGTGTTTGTAATATAGCCTTGATGTCCGATTCTTGATTTGAGCTGAAAAAATACACAAACATATCTGTTCTTGGAGTATAAACGCAAACATATATATTAAATAAAAAAGAATAAATAAACTATTACTTCACTTGAGTTCCATTCTGTGACTTTAACATATCACGTCCCCGAATTTCATTCTGCACGGAGAATCTTCTACGCCTCGTATTTGGCATTGTACGAAAATTTTTGAACGATTTTTACGAATTTATCTTGATTTTTTTCTAAATATATACTAATACATTTTCGGTGCCATTGACAGTATATAGTAATTTCGTTTTCATAAATTTGACGTTAAAGTTCATAAAATCTTTTTGGATCATGAAGCGTTTGTAATTTAAAGGGCATTTGTTTAATAGTCTACATATTCATGAAATAAGCAGTTTTATTTATTTTCATTGTTTAGATGTACACGTAACAAAAAACTGGCGGCTATTTGTTGTTTAGTTGGGTATGAAGAGTTGTTTGTGTTGTTTGATTTTATATTTTTTTTAGTTCGTGTTAAAATTGATCGAACTTGATGGCAGATCCATTCGAACCTGTTTCTTCCTTTGAAAACTAAATGTATTATTGTAAGAACGCTACTACACTTTATTCCTCGAAACTTACAATGAAATGAAACAAAAACACGTGCTACGGACATTCTGTTTTGCTAACCTGTTTTATTAAAGTGTTTTTTTTAATTGCGGTAGCGACCCGGTTTTAGGGGACTACATGCGCTAAAAGCGTGTTTTATAATGCTTTAAAATGTGTGATCCACTGCAGTAATATAAAATAATAATTATAAAAATAACTGATATATATATATAATACATATTATACGCTTCAAAATAACATACAAAAATGTATTTTTTATGTCACCATCGGCAATTGAGCTGGTGGGTCGCGTGATGGAAAGCGTTACTACCGCCCATGAATCTTTGGACAGGCGTAAACTCGATAGCAGACATAACGCCTCAAAAAATCGATTGCCGACTTCGAATTGGAAAGGGATTAAGAAGGATTTGTTGAGAAGAATTAAGGAAAGGACTGGAAAACGTAGAAAAAGGATATGGGCCTCCGGCTCCCCATTCACCGAACGAAACACAGCAGTGCTATTTCGAGCCGGTCTTCTGTGGGGGTGTGATACTTCCCTGATGCGAGCTGGCCCAATTCGTGCCGAAACGTGATCGACTCCCACATTTTATATCTGTATACTGTTATGATAACATTAAAATAGTGCCCTTCGATTTGTTATTACATAACTTCGTCTTATTTCCCGGAAAAAACAATTTTTGATCCGATTTATTTCCCCTCGCTTAAAATAACTGTTTTTTTTGCACTAGTAAGTGTTTTGTATGTAAATTATAAAATTTCTTCTTGATACTTCCTGTTATCATAGCTTTTATGAGTGAAAACATTTTTACAATCCATCTAGTAGTTGCGGGCCTACTCGAAACAAAGAATCGAAAATGTTTTTCCTCTTTACCATGTTTTGCTCTTTATCATTAGTATATTAATTTTTATCTATTTTTTAACTCAGAGTTAATCAGAAAAAAAATTATTTATATGCTTTATTTATTAAATTTATTTTAACTCCTTAATACGATATATAACAATTATTACTGTAATGGAAAATAAATAGTTTTCTATTTTTTTTTATATCCACTCTGCCACCCATGATACCGCCTCAGCAATCGAACATTTTTACTCTTTCGGTTTTATGTGTTAACAACACTCAATTTTTTTTCTGTTCTGTAAAATTTCTCAATTTATATCGTATTTGAATGCTAATATACTTAATTTAAATTTAGGTACTTATTAATTCACTCTTTGAAATACACCACAGTGTTAATAAAAATATATTTCAAATCGTAGTAAAAATGTAATACATATTTTAATTTATAAAAGAAATAATATAAGATTTATATTAACATATATTACAATTTGTTATTCACAAGATTATAGGGTCAAAACACTTTGAAGTCTACCCAAAAAGCTCTGATGCACTGTGAAAAATAATGTTCAATAAATATGTAACATTATATATATTTATACGAAAACTCTGTACGTCATGAATAATTCATGTATAGTGTTAAATGTATACGCATAAATTATCTTACTTGGTACAGAAATTTAAAAAAGATCTCTGAATATTTGTCGATCAAAGTAAAATTATTCAGAACGGTAACTATGCGAGATTTCGTTCACTACGCGAGCGAAGCCGTGGACGGAGAGCTAGTAAGTAATTAAACACAGGCAGCTAAATAATAGTAGTAGAAATAGAAAATACACTAATATAATAGGAAAGTTTTAATTTCTTTAATTCATAAGCATAACATTATATAGGTTACAAATAAAGCAATTGTTAAAAAATAAAAAACATTGTACTCGCTTAATGCGAATGAATAAAATATTTAAAAACATTTTAAATTTCTAATATACCGCAAAGCAGGAGAAGTGTATGCCTGTTAAAATTGACATTGGAAGATGTCTTGTAGCCTCTTTATTCACCGACGAGCAATCTTGAAATTAAAAAAAAGGGCCAATCTTTTGTTCAAAACTGTAAGACTCGGTTTTTCCATGTTTTTCCATTTGTTGTGACAGCGTGTTATGGTGGTGTGTGTGTGGGTGCGTCGAAACATCTTACACATAACTTATATATTTCGTAGTTGTAATAATGTTTATAGTGGGACAATATAATACTATACATGTGATATACAAAAAATTCACTCAAGCGCAAACACCTAGTATTAAAATTAAATTCAAACAGTTTTGAAGAATCGTCAAAGAAAACAACAGGATTATTGCTGAATATGTTATTACTCAAAAGACTGTTTAGCCTTTATTTCCATTACTATTTTATATATAGGTATAACAATTTAAAAAGACATTTAATACTTAATGATAATTTCAGACACTGTAGATATTTTTCACAAAATAACTAAAGAATAATTCATTCATTCAATGTTAAACTCCAAACGATGATACATTTGTTAATTAGGTAAGAAACAAACGGCGACTATTATAATATACCACAAATAGTGATAGAAAATTTAAGTACCCGTTACAAAACATTTGCCGCGGCATCTAACAAGCTACATTATCATAAAAACTTAGGGAAGTACTGAAAAAACATATACTGAATAATCTTAAGGGTGCGCTCATACTATGCGAGCGTAAACAGTTACGATATTACAAAGTTCAGTGCAAGCCAAGCACGTAAGAAGTGCGGTCGTGTCTACACACTGCCTTAACTCCCTTCGGTACCAAATGTAGTTATCGTACTTAATTCAAAATTCAAACAAATAAAGTGTGTTGAAGTGTGCAAAATGTGATTTAAACGGGAATATTGTGTGTGTGTGTGTGTAAACTTTTGGAATAAATTTCGTTGTGTGGAATTATTTTTAAACAAATAACGTGAGTACATATTTATAATAATTTATAATATACTTTTATAATAATTTTTAATTGTGAGCTACTGATGTATTTTTTGTACATGTTTTTATAAATATGGGTGTTTAATTAGTCAATTATTAATAAATTTTAATGATGTACGTTAGTCAAAGTTATATTAAAGAATGTTTTCAAAATATGAGTGTATTTCGTGCTTTTTAAAACAAACAATATAATTTATTACGTTTATGTATAAAAATAATAGCACTACAATATATACCTACTTAATTATTTCCGTTTCTCTTTTTTCTTGTGGCACTTATTAAATTAAACCAAAAAAACAGTCAATAGACTTAAAAAATTTTGTGATTAAATTTTACTATTATCTTTGTATTTTTTTTATTCAAAAGTAAGATTACATTAATTTATTTTAACAATGCCGCACATATTAAATAATTTACGTAATCTCTTTGCAAAGTTATTGGAGTGGATGAAAATCTCGACATGTTCATCGATTTAGAAAATGACTTGATATTTTCTGTATAAAACAAATATTCACTGCACAGTTAAATGTAATGTTTTTTAATGTAATAGTCGAACAGTTAAATTTTATATACGCTGTGTTTCCATTCATTTTCTTTAAAATGCATGAAATTTCTTTAAAATTCATGGAATGTGGAAGCGTAAACCGAACGGTTGATAGCAGGCAGAATAAAAATAAAATTATAAAAGTCCATCTGTTAAGTCTCTTCTAGGAAAAACATTCCGAATCAATGTCCGTTCTACAAAAAAATATCTAGTAATATTTTAAATACGGAAGACATATTATAATTAAGCAATTTGGATGAAATTTGATATAATTATATTGTATGAGACCTGATAAAGTTCAAATGGTGGCATTGGAAGTCCCAAGGAAGCAGGATCAATGTGGGGAAAACCCAGAACTACCTTTTTTTTTAGTCGAGCTACGGCTAGAAAGCTAGTGACAATATAAGGACTTGTGAATGTTTATATGAATAAAACATGATATAGTTACTGAAAAACACACTTTAATGAATGAATCAAGTAAATTGTTTTACTTGCTTTATATACTAATCCTTGATAAGTGTTCAAAGTTTGAATTAAATCTGTCCGTTTAAAGTGCCTCAAAATCCATTCCATACAAACATACAAGTGAAGCTAATAAAAACGTTCTAAAAACTTTAAATTTCGTTCTCAATTCAGCTGATATTGAAATTCTTGTCTGGTCAAACGCCAGGAGACTGCACAGACGCGTATAAGTAAAAAATTGTGATATGTATATAATCTAGATCTCAAGTTCGATTCTGAAAATCTGCAAAGATGTTGGATAAAAATATAAGGGGGGAGGTTTACTTTCCCCTTCGTATAACGTTTTCTTCCCAATGCCTTGATCTAACTTCTATACTCCGATTTCAGTTCACAAAGTAACATACAAAGTTTACGTTACTTGGAGATTTCAAACAGAAGCCAAATGTGCTAATAAACAAAATTGCTAGAAATTATAAGGAAAGTATCAGCTTCTGAAACTTAGATTTCAGAAGCTTTTTGTTGATAACGGATGTGTCATTTTTCACAATTATTGTTAACGATGTTGTTAATATACTATGTCAATTATATATGAAATTAAATTATGCTTTTTATAGCCATAGGTATATAAAATTCAATTCCGCGTTGAAAAGTTCAAATGAGAGGTAGGAGGGTAATAAAGTTATAAAAAATTGGTCAAGGGCGAGCCGGACATGCGACGCTTAACTAAGATTTCGTACGATTAACCTAAAGACTAACTGTAAAAATAATTATCACCTATATTGGATAGCTAATAATGATTTTTATGACCGTGCCGGCGTTGCGTGCCTCGTTTTTTATTATTTGTTATTATAGAGACGACAGAAATATATAACCTATACAACAATAGAAAAATATAAATGAGTCTGGTGACAGGCGAACGGGCAGAGAGACAGACAGAGACATAGCGAAGTCTTAATAATAGTTATTTTGTTCGTTCGTTAAACGAACGTACGGAACCCTAAAAAGCAATAAGTGGGTTTACTCGAGCCTCAAAATAAATTCTAAAAAATGGTGACATTGAAATATTGAAGTGCGTAGGCACCCCTATCCTCATCAATTTAATCTTATATAGATTTGTTGACATTACAGTGAAATCCCTTGACCTTGTATCATTTAATTTAAAGTTATCACGAATTTCTATCCACCAGCGATGGGACAAATAAATTTGATCTAACCCAGAATGAAATACGCAGAATAGCTTTACATAGACTCTCTTTTTAATTACAGAGTTTTCTAAGAAATAATAATTATTGATTAATTTTTCTTGAAAATGCGGAAGACATCTTGAGCCGAGCAGGTAGGAATATAGGGATAAAAAGTTGGCTATATGTTATTCTAGTTGTCTATCTGTCTACGTACCAAATTTCATTGCAATCGGTTCAGTAGTTTTTGCGTTAAAGAACAACAAACACACACACATCCTTACAAACTGTCGCATTTATAATATTAGTAGGAGTAGGATATAGCGAGCGTGGTCACGGGGAGAGACTTGAGTCTCCCCGTGACCGTGTTCGAATCGACGGGTTAATAATATAATGAATAAAATAAATCGCATTTAAGATCCATTAAAAAGTCTTTAATTTCTAAATCTATCGTGTTATAAAAATAGGTATATTATTATTGATGTAATATATAAGTTCCTCGCATAATTCCGTTCCCATAGATATTCCGGGATATCCTTTGCCTTTTCTTAGGTCTCTAACTATCACAAAATTTTATCGCAGTTGGTGCAGTAGTTTCGGCGAAAAGATAAAACAGACAGATAAGCAAACTTTTTTTGCATTTATAATATTAGTAGGGATGAAAATAGAATATATTTTGTTGTTTTAGGTAGTGATATAACAGCACGCCATGAGTATTACCGAATTGGTCGAGGTCAAATAATACACTATAATAACAAAAAGTATTTATTCATAAAAGCATTTTTTAAGACTAGCTTTCCGCCCGGTCCAAGCACGCGTAGTCAAAAGAGATTGCCATAGCAACGACATGTTTCATCGCAGGAAAAAGTAGCTCATGTCACTCTTTGGCCTCCTAACCTAAAGATAAGGAAAAATACAAGGCTCAAAATTATACCATAAAATCGCTCCGTTGCGACGTGAAAGGAAGACAAAAAATCCCTTTTAAGGTTCTTGAACTTGTCAAATAAGTATATTAAAAAATCACGTTCTTTAAAATTATGATTTTCTCATTTGTTTCTTAATATACCCTGTTACTAGAACTTTCCTTAAAATTTGTTGGTCTAATAATATATTTACACGAGTGTGTCATGCGGCATCAGGTATAAATTATCCTTTGCAAGCTAATCGGTAGTCGATATAGTTTAGTAAACAATTCAATTATAAATAATAGACCGTTTATGTGAAATATTTCGTCATTTAGTATAACAATACTTCAGAAATTTAATTGCGTAATGACAAAAGGGAAAATGATGGTCAGAACGCGTGGGCGTACAAACGTGTCGGATAAATAACGAAAGTCGAAGGATTTGTCTAACAAACAATCTTATATTTTCTGATACACGGTAAATAAGGTAAACAATAATAAAGGATAAACGGAAGTAACTAATATGTTGTTGCTTGGTACATGTTTTTAGGAGTTATTTTCCTAATCGGCCGAGACGTCTTCGAATAATCAAGTAATTTACGTACAAAAAGAAAAAACTTGCAAATGAGTTGAGAACATCTATCTTCTTTCTATTGGTTATAATTTTGATCAAATTACAATGAACTTTATTGGTAAAATCATAACAATAATGAAGTTATAATGCCAACATTACAATAATCGATCTTTGAACCGTAAACAGCAGCTTTCGGTTCAATGAAGTTTTCACAATCAATATTATTTTAGGTTGTTTTTTTAATCCATGGTTGAAACTACAGTATAATACAATAATATAAAAAGACCCCAGCAAAATGACAAAAGTCGGGCAATTGGAATACATTTTTAAAACGGTTGGTAATAAGATAATCCACGATTCAGTGTTAACCAAATTAAATTATAGTGATAATCTAGAAGCTCGTGGTAAATATAAATCGATTGATGAATATCTCGTTTATTATCTGATTTTTATAACGAAACAGTTGTTTCATTAACGTACGTTCAGTTCTTTATATTATAATCTGTTTATGTCCAAGCCACACAGTACGAGGATATATATAAAAATTTACATTATATAAATGTACACAAAAATCAACATTTACTTACGAAAGTAATTATATATTATGCTATTAACGTTCGTTACATTTATCTTGATCTAACAATTACAATAATAATTCAATGTAAATAGTTATTATAATATATAATAACATTTAAGTTATATCTACATCGCCAGTACCTTCTGGCCTAGATAAATGGCAGACGCTTGTCATCTGTTTAATTTCAACAACATATACTACTTAGAATTACAAGAATTACAATTATATTAGAATTCTCTACCTACCAACTTGAGCAAGACCCCAGGGCCACCAGACATCACGTATTTTCTGACGAAATGTAGACAATTGAGTAGTGTTAGTATATACTACGATCCTATGCCTAACTTCTTTTTTAATGTGAGGAAATCTTGCATAGGCTCCGGAGGAAGACCTTTTGCTTGGTCAAACGGCCAATATTTAGCTATAAGGTGATGAAGGTGCATAAAAACAAAACTTCACGTATTTTCTCATGGCTGTTTTAGACATATGTTATGATATAGTTAAAAGTAAGTTGTGAAAACTCTCAGTCACTTTCCACTTGGCCATTTTACTTAACAATTTTTTCCGTGTTTTGGTAGTATTAAAATATTATTTCTTATTTACTTTTTTTTACAATAATCAACAGTATGGAGTAGCAAAAAATGATTATGTTTGAGGTCCCATAATATCGTCAATCTTTAATAAAGAGATGATGGATATGAATATTAAATACTAAATACATTTCAAACCATTTTTCCTCACTAGGTTTAGTTTATTATTTTGTAATAAACTAAACCTTTTTTATAGTTAACTGTTAATAACTTTGTCAATTTTTGCCTTCATCATAGATGCCAGTCCAAATTGAGTGTGGTTCCGAAAATTCTGGACTAGTTCTTCTAATTTCCGGACACTGCTGATAAAAGTTGACAAAAGAGCACACAAAATTTGGCAACCTTATCATATTAAAGAAATACTAATTCGAGGCGAAAATAGAGCTATAGAGGTCACCAAGCGTAATCACATTCCCACACTGGAATTGGTATTGCTTTAAGACGACAAGGCTAGACCACAGGTAAAGTTTATTAGACTTATTCTATGGCTGTAAGAGCACTTGCAGTCCGGGTTCGCTGCCAAACTTGTATAACTTTTCAAATACAAGGTAATTGGTTAAATCCTTAAAGTTTCAAAAGTTGACTTATCGTTGACTATAATAATGACTTTACATATCTGTAATGCTTCGGTTTGGTAGCCTGCGAGGGAATTAATAAAGCCTTGAAATAATTATATTCACCCTACTCCTTTATAAACTTTGAAACAAGATAAAATGCGGAAGTAGAGGCAATGAATGGATAAAATTTGATATTTATCAATAGTAGATTCAAGAGAAATTAAATACACAGCCTTACCTGAAATTGAACAATTCTTATTCAAAGTTTTGTAGCTTTATTGGTGTAGTTTTCAATTGGCGTATCTCGTTTCTTCAATAAATTTTGAAGTTCTAAATTCTAAAGTTGTGTCACAAGTTTTAGATAACTCAAAACAAATAATTATTTAAATACGATTATTCTTCGATATGTTTACGTCGATATGTATCTTGTTAATAATACACCTATTAATTTTCTCTTACTACCCCACTAAAGCTTAATGGATAAGATTAGTCATTTATCCATCATATTTTCACATTAATCTTTATGTCGCTAATGTGAGATCCTTTCCTGCTTCCATCTATTTCATCGTGTATATTTTTAATGAGTGACCCGTACCTACTCACATAGAAGGTTTAAAATTATTCGCATTAAATCATAATATCATTAATCAAAAGCAAAATTCATATATTACCGACGCTTAATGTAATGTGTATATAAATGTTTCTACAGGTAAATTATTTATTTTGAAACATTTTCCAAACAAACACACAAACTTACGAACTTAATGACCATGAGATAAAGATTAATTCATTGAAATTCATTGAAGTGATATTCACAGAAATAAATATTTGAACTCAGTTGTATATTATCACAATTTGTCCAATAAAGTTTCAACTATTTACTATTAATGGATAGATACGTTATTTTCCCGGGGTTTATACTCACGTACTTTTACGTTTTCGCACTTGATCTTTCACAGTTCTGACTCATTTTTATACAGAAATAACGTTAAATTGACTCAAATCTCAGAATGATAAATTATTCGCATAGAAAATACTTGGTTTGCATTGTTGGAAAGCATATGATGTCATAGAAACTAGTACGACGCCATCTTTGCACAGAAAAGCGTTTCCGCGGGATATTTAAATTGACAATATTACATTTGATTTTCAGGCCAGCCAGTAACAGAATTAACACAAAACAATGTCTACGGGTTAGTCGGCGGTTAGTTATAGTCACTGATTCTAAAGTTTATTGGTTTGCTTTGGTAAATCAAATTACCTATCGAGTTAGTTATTCTGTTAACCTTTTTCATAGAAATGACCTATCATTTAATTATTTATGCTCACTAGATATGATTGACATTAACAACTTGCGTGCAGTTGAGGTTAGCGCTATTAAATTCATAAATAGAAAATATAAATGGTACCTTAGCTAAAGAAACATTATGGACATAAAGTATTATTGTGCTTTATGAAAACGTAACCGTAGTAGCTAGTTAATCGATTTGTAACATTAAGTGGGTTCACATTATTTTGTGTGGCTTTTTCATTCGTTAATTTGGGTATATACTTCATTTTGTGTTTGTGACATTTCGATGTCAATAAAATAAGCCTTGACAAGAAGTTTAGCGATTCCTGGAACAAGATCAAACGACGTAAACGAAATGTCGGCTTAAATAATTTAATGAATAAATTGCGTTTAAAATCCGTTAAACAATATATGTTTCTTAATTCGAAAAGTCGAGAGGGCCTGAACTTCGCGGTTTGATTGTAAGTTAAATTATGCGCCAAATACTTACTATATTGTAAGAAATAATAAGAGGGGGTGAGTCGAAAATAAGTTTGATCTTAATACAAATGTACTGCGATTCTACACAACTGCTTAATTTATGTAGTCAGCTGATAACAAATCGCAGCCAGTTACAAAGACTATTAACAAATAAGGGTAGTTTGGCCGAACGTTGAATAACCAATGTTTGAAACCAAGGCACAATCCGTACAAATGCGCGCCGCTTCTAAGTGATTTTTATAAAATTCGATAAATAAACACATTTTGACAAGTCATGAAAAGCGACATCTGTATCTTTATCCTCAATTATTCATGTAACAGAATATTAAAACAATTGATATCCGACAACATGTTTATAAAATTTCTATACTACTAACTATACTGTATTAAAAGCAAAAAGTGTGATTAACCCAAAATCAATTACAGAGTACAGATAAAATGTGGCTGAATTTGAAAAAGAGAAAAGTTTTAATTAGGTTCATTGAATAGATTGGAAGTGCTAATTTACACCGGTGTTACAATGAAATTATCCCCGAAGATGGTGAGAGACATATGGTAAGATAGTCTTTCGGAACATTTATAAAACCTTTTTCTTTGTTGATGTTTCCCCCAATTTTAAAAGCAATATGTACGTTTTTTTTATTTCCTTCTCCCATAAATACTCTTTTTACGGGGCCTATTGTACTGCAAGAAACATTGAATTGAATCAAAATGTATTTTAAATACAAACACTTTCTATTTTTCCAAGAGATCAAATACAAATTTGAACATATTATTTATTGCATTTATTATTAAATAATGTAATAAATACGAAAATTTCATACGTTCCTAAGCGTCACTTAATTGTATTACTTTCTTAAATATACCTACACTCCATCGATATAGGCGTTAGAGGCCATAATCAAAGGAGGTCATGAAATCGATATCTTTGTTATGTATTTGTGTTATTCCGTTATGTAAATACCTCCTGTTTATCTACACTATTAGTGTATAAAAGTTCCCTCTTTGTAACAAAAAAAAGAGGGAACTTTTGTATTTTTGTATGCTTGTTACGTTTTCATGAAAAGCAGCTGGACTGATTTAAAAAATCTTGCGCCATTGAAAAGCCGCAACTTCAGTTAAATGGGCTATACATGTCCATGGGCGTAGCTAGCGCGAACAGCCCGTAGAAGATATATAGATTCTAGGGTAGGACATATTTATGGGTCTGTAACCCAGAATGTTGATCACTTTCTTAGCACCTATGGTGATTAGTTAGTTTGGTTGCGCAAGCGTAGTTTTTAAAGTCCATGAGCTCCGTGCGGCATCTCACTTTTTAACGGCCAAAACAGGGCATTAGGCATTATACCGGTGTATACGTGTATTAAGTGTAATGACGTCTGTATAGCCCGTATACCTGCTACTTTGATTGGACGGCCAATTCGCAGTTTATCAAATGGGAAAAATAACCTAAAAATATGATTAACATCACCCAAAGTCGTATGGTTAATTTTTGATATCAACGAAAAATAATATTGAATATTGTGTGACATTTCCCGAAAAACTTCACCAGTCGCTATAAAGTTACAAAAAAGAAAATAATTGTAATTTTATTCATATTCTATGTCTGGCATTTATATAGTTATTCAAGGGACTTTCGTAAACATGTATTCCCTTTGGAGATTTACAAAAACAAACAAGGAAACCATTTACTTCCCGTAAAAAAAGACGTACGAGTACGGAGAAACAAATGTGAAATACTTATGCCCTTGCCCCACAGGGGGAATCTTCACTTAAATCTGACATCCAACAAAAGGGCTCATATATGAATAACATTATAACTTAGGTGTATAATATAAATATTTAACACATAGTCACGATAACATTTTTAATAATGAGTAATTTTCATAATATCCTTTAATATATGGACACTTTTGAACGGAGAACATAGATACAAACATTCCTCGCTATCTCCTAATATCTCCTAATCGCTTCTAGTTTATATTCACATAAACATTTCAGTTACGTTGGTTATTTAGAACCAAATGTTCTCCTATTTGTTTAATTTGAATGGATATTTCAGAAATTACCGTAGATATAGTATAGAAGCATGATTTCGCTATGTGGTATTTCTGTGATTTTCAGTACGCGTCGTATGCGTTTTCATTTGAACCTGTACATTCATTACGTGGTGTGGCTCTTATCGTGACCACCACTCATTGCGTGCTATTTTATTTTCTCTACGAGCGTAGCATATATATATAATGGTAAAATAATATTTTTATATCTGTCCAGTAGGTTTTGGAAGCAACAAATAAAAAAATAAATATTTCCACATCAAAGTTAATGTTTAGGGCAGTGCGATCCCATCTTAAAAAACATTTTCAATTACCAACATGCGTTTTGGCGTCAAGCGCTATATACTTCGTAAAAAATATGTTACTTTCGTTAACAATAAGGTTACTTGAGAAATCACACTATAACGTACATATAAATCGAAGCAAAAACCTTCAAGCTATGACGAATCGGTTAACAGCTTTTATTCCTTGCTTAATCTATCGTTCAGGAATGAAATAGGATAATGCGTTGGAATTGATGGAAACTAATTATAGTTTCTGTCTATTAAGACATTCGGGAATGATTGTATTTATTACTTGTTCCTCAATAATACCACAGTGTAAAAATCCATACAGTCGTTCAACGAAAAGCGGTTTAGATGGGTCAATCGTAACAGTATTGTTCTTTATAAACTGTATAAATTCAGTATTATATATTATGCAGTACCTGCTTATACTTTAAAAATACGAGGTAAATTGGATTATGAATTAATTAGAGTACATCAAATGAGTGCATAAATCCTCAATTTAAATTTGTTTTATATTTGAGGCAGACCAAAAGTTCTTGTCTTCATTTTTGCACAGAAAGTTGTTGTTTTTTCAAATTAGCGCGAATCTGAAATTACAAATAGAAACCAAAACAATGACGCGAACGAATAACCTCTCATTTTACAATAACTACAGTCTCTCTTAAGACGTTTCTAGTGGATGAAATAAAACTGATTGTAACTGTAGAAATCAGGTATGCTTCAGAGTGCTTTTAGGCGAGCTAGCACCAAGCCAGCAAAAGAGATCGGCGTGAAATATTTGCGTCTTTTATACTACGACCGGGTGAGCCGTAGGCACGTATACTTTTTCCTAGTTTTCTCCTTTATTCTCCTCATTATTCTCTACATCATATTTGTATGCAGTATTAAGTGGTGGTCTGTTACCACCATGCGAGCTCCTTTGCCAATTCAATCACAGTGTAATAAATTTAATAAAATGATTTAAGTTAACTGAAAGCAATGTACACTGGTCTTTTCAAAGAACATTTTAAAAATGTATTAATAACTTTAATATGTCCCATACTATAAAGCAGACTTTAAAGGCAAAAGGTTTTTCATTCTGGTAGCAGGAGCACTAATGAGTGTAACTAGTTAGAGAAATAGAACGAGCATTTTTGTTTTTTTTTTTTAATAATGGCTGGTTCAATTACACTCAGAGGGCTTTGATGTGTATTTTAGTTAACATTGCTACATTGACATTATTATGAATTAGTAAGGGATAAATATAAGTAAAAGTATTTGGACCACAATTATGGTAATATCATATTTTTTTTAAATTTTACGTACATTACACAGAATAATCTCAGTTCCTTAATAAATTATTTATTAATGTGGTAGTCGGGCACGCTTCGGCACGAATTGGGCCGGCTCGCACGGGGGAAGTACCACACCCCCACAGAAGACCGGCGTGAAATAGCATACTGCTGTGTTTCGTTCGGTGAGTGGGGGAGCCGGAGGCCCATATCCTCTTCCTTACCCTTCCCAGTCCTTTTCTTTTTCCCTCTCTTCAATCCTTCCTAATCCCTTTCCAATTTGCAGTTGGCAATCCATTTGAAGAGGCGTAAGGTCTGCAATCGATCTTACACCTCTCCAAATGTTTATGGGCGGTGGAAGCGCTTATCAGGCGACCTACCAGCTTCATTGCCGATGATGATATAAAAAAAAAAAAATAATAACAATATCTTATATTTACGATGAAAACTACACAACGCATAAGTATATTTATATTTATCTAGTTATCGAGCGCTCTACAATATTGTTATTTTAATATAAACATATTAATATTAATTACAAATTACAAAGTCACTAATGAATTAAGTACTTTGTGATTAAAAAAATAATTTTTCATATTGTTGTTTTAGTAAGTATACTCGATGGTTTTATTTTTTATCTGTGGTACATTTTCATGGCAACACTTTTTACTTTCCCGCTTCATAACTTCTCAAGATGGAATGGACAATGTAACAATAAGTAAAACGTGTGTGATTTAGTAAATAAAGTAGTGAAAAAGTTATATTTCTTATCGAATTAACAATTGAAATGACCAAAAATAAATAAAAAATGTCATATTTGTTACTTTTGAAAGTGCACCAATTATGACCATAAACAGAATACACGAAACATAAAGTAGACCACATGGGAATTCGCCAAGGTATGCAGACATACCTATATTATTTTGCAAATTTCAGCAATCATTTTAGACAACTAGGGTCCACGGTTATAAGTTTTTCGTTCAAGAATTGAAGTTACATACAAAATGTTCACATATAAATTTGTCGTAAGAATCTACTAAAACAGTAAAACAAATGTTGTTGTTATCTAGGTATCAAATTGGTTTGTTACAAACATACTTTCAAATACACTTGAACTGGGAAAATGGGTCCTGTTTCTATCCGGGATAGTGTTCATAATAAAGGTAAGGACAAATTTTCATTTCACGCCGTAAAAACGGATAATCTCATCCCGTTTGTTTTAAGAGCATTTTAAATAAATTGTTTCTGTTTTAATACGATTAAAATTCATAAGATAAGCAAAAACTAGCAAGAATAATAAGATTAACTTGAATAAATGTAATTTAAAATTCCATGAATACTTGATATTTGGCAGTGTTAAAGAATACATTGTTACGACTAATAAAAATAAATAAAATCGTAGTAAACTCTCGCATAAAGTTCTCTTCAGACGAGGTACAAAATAAACACTACAAAGTGGTAATATAAAGCAACATTCAGACATAATTAAGTAAAGAAGTCGAAATGAAAGACGATTTTAAAACGTTCTGTGCCCGAACTCTTCCATTAAAAATGCTTCAATTGTATCTATTGTCTCATCGATACACCATTACAATTGATGTATGATATTATTATGACTACGATTCAGCGGAATGCGATGTTAGTTAATATTTGTAATAATTAAATGGAAATTGAATAGTTAGTCAATTGAATCGTAATGGTGGAGAGTAAGTGGGTGGAGAAATCCTACTAATATTATGAATGCGAAAGTTTGTAAGGATATGTGTGTGTTTGTTGCTCTTTCACGCAAAAACTACTGAGCCGATTGCAATAAAATTTGGTACGTAGACAGCTGGACAACTGGAATAACATAAAGACTACTTTTTATCCCGATATTCCTACGGGATACGGACTTACGCAGGTGAAACCGCGGTGCGCAGCTAGTTTTACTTTATAGCAGACTTCGCCCCTTCGGTGACACTACCTCTACGTTCATGGGCGGTGGTGATCGCTTGCCATCAGACGAACCACCAGCTCAATTGGATTGGATTGGATAATGTACCTTTGTTTTAAATTTCATTTCCTTGCAATCAGCTCTAACAAACATATAAATTCTAACAGACTGATAAGTATGATATATGATATATACTGATATATGCGAGAACACTAATGTTGCAAGTCGGGTGAGAGCGATTGTTTTAATTTCGATTTATTTTTCTTTGCGTCCATTTATAAATAAAGTGATTGAAACTAGGTACTTACCAAAATATCTTACTAATATAAATGTGAGTGTGTTTATTTGTTGTCTTCCTTTCGCGTTGCAATGTAGATTTTTTACCGAGATAAACTCTCATTCATGACAATTTCTTTACTACGCAGGCGAAGCCGCATGCGTATAGCTAGTTTACACGTATACAAGTAGATGTACGTGTACTACTAATTAATGGAAACTCGAAATAACCTTTTACAGCATACATTCATAAAACTGTTATTTCTTTGATTAATTAAGAAAATCACAGTGCGCCAGAATTTGCTATTATTTTACTTTCTTTTGACTTATTGAAATAGTGTGTACGAGTTAATTACGCCTAATCATGTATAAGAAAAATAGACAATTTAAACAATATTATTTATTCATTACCGCTTGGATGTGTTTTTACAAAAAAATAAAGAATTCAACGTTAAGTTCTTTTTCTATTTGAAAGTATTAGGCATTTTTTGTAGATTGTTTTAGTATAAACTTTAATTTGTTAACGAAAAAAAAACCGTGACTTATAGAACATAGTGTCAAAATATTTCCGATAATAGTTATTATTTCACATTTCATTATCCATTTACAATGTGAAAAAATTAATAAGATCTACGTGTAAATTCCCCTGAAACTCATTCGGGTCGGATTTTTCATTTAGAAGTTAAGACGGGTTTAAAAATGGGAAATTGTCAACTTCAATTAACTGGTCTAGGCCGTGTCTAATTAACACCAAACCAATCATAATGAAATTTGATATGTATTCAGTCAGGGTAATTTTAAACAGGGATGATTAGTATTTTCTTGTGTTTGATTGTACGCGGGTATAATACATTTAGAAATTAAAGACTTTTAAACGCGATTTATTCACTATATTATTAACTCGACGTTTCGAACACTTTACAGCGAGCGTGGTCACGGGGAGACACCACATGTCTTAAAGTCTTTAATTTCTAAACACGGATGATTGTTAATCTTCCAATTAATTTTACTAAATCTTTGCCACCTGTTATTTAATTTCCGTAAATGTATACAAAATAAAATGTTTGGCAATCACCCAGCCTAATATTCAATTATGTTGATTAATACGTTGTTGGTTTGTTTCCAAACATGGGTGATGTTTACATTCTCCGTGACTATGTATAGTTTAAGCCCCAGATAGTGTGACAGTTTAGTTTTATCCCTAAATCCCAAGAGAATGGTGACTACACGGGTAAAATATTATGAGATATTGCAAAGAGGTAACGTTAGTGGATCTTGTTTTTTTTTTTTATATATCACAGTCGGCAATGGAGCTGGTGGGACGCCTGATGGTAAGCGCTACCACCGCCCATGAACATTTGTAGAGGCGTAAAGTCGATTGCAGAACTTACACCTCTACAAATGGATTGCCGACTTTAAATTGAGAAGGGATTAAGGAAGGATTGGCGAGAGGAATAAAGGAAAGGACTGGGAAGGGGAAGGAAAAGGATACGGCGGAAAGATACGAACTGATTTTCAAAATTCTCTTATTATTAAAAAGCTATTTTTTTACCGTGTAACATAAGCTGTTTACAAAAGCAACCTGGGGTAAGTTTAGGTATATATGTCTTACGCTCAAAGACTAAAATCTCTTATTGAGCGAAATTTTGCTCACACCGTTATTCGTGTAGTTAAGCTATACTGCTAGAATATTATGTTATCTGCTCCCCCTCTCTGCATCCTTATAATTATTCTGGATGGAACAACGAATGTCAGATTAGCTCGTACATAATAACGGACGGGAGAAGTTTAATGCAAAGCAAATTTTAACCCAAAAAATGATTTATTGATCTCTCTAAACACGCTGTGCAAATTCGTTTGTGACCGGAATGTTACTGTGACGTATTTCATCTACATAAAGGAACAAAAGACTATGTACGCTCGGGATCGTGGGAGGATTAATCTTTTGGGAGCACCGTTACACTAGGATCACGTTTGTTTAATATCAATAGAAGGTCATTTGTACCACAGTCGACAGAACGAAAAATAAACTGTATTAATGAAATAATTAATCACAATATCACACTAATATTATAAATATGAAACTTTGTTTGTTTGGATGTTTGTCCGTCAATCACGGTGAAACCAAAAAACGGATTTTGATGAAATTTGGTATAAAGGATATGGGCTGACATTTTTAATAAAATACTTTTTATCTCGATTAAATGCATCTTTGGGATAAAACAGGAATCTTGATATCCGGGTGGAGCCGGGAAGAGCGTCTAGTTTTAAAATTAATTTAATGTCTCAATTGTTTTTACAATAGCGCATCTTACATTATTCGGACGGAACTATTGGCTACATAGATAAATTATGATAATTTTTATGAAGGACATTCTTTAATTTAGGTATTATAAGATACAGTCTTTATGAATGACATACATATAACAGTTCTATGAATACTCGAATTGAAATTACTTTCTTAGATGTCGACGTGAAATTGAAAATTTCGTATTTTTATTTAAGCGTTTTGATTAAAAAGGTTAAAAAGAAATTTAGGTCGCCAGTTCTATTTTCTATATTTGTAACTGATTCTGAGATCATTATTTGTAATATAATAAATATGCACAACAGTTTGGACGTATATATTCTTTAATGGTTTCTTTTTAGCCATATTAGACTAATTATGTAGACTTTAATCGTTACTTTGTTTTAATTTTTCGTTACAATCCTTAAAAATTAATATTTTCCATTTGTTTCAGAAAATTCATTCTTTTTTCCTCATACTGGATGAATAGTGTGACCTTTAAATGTTACTTTGTCATCATTTTTTAATACAATTGTTACAAATGAATATGTATGATTTTATTTGCATAACTCACAGCCACAAATTCATAATATACATTGATAAGCATAATTTGATGGTTCCCCGAGATTTATTGTAGGATACGGTTTATAGCTTGACTTATTATTGTTTCAATACAATGATTTCATTTCCTTTTGTTATTCACAGAGATGGGGTGACTCTGGTCTATCGTTCAAATGTTGCTATAAGAAACTTTCAGTAACATGGCAAAGGATCAAAGTTGTTAGATCCTCGGGCCCATTATTATGGAAGACTAGAGTTTTTTATTGTAAGCCTGTCATTTTCATTGATCCAGTATCGAAAATTCCTTTGTGTGAAGCCCTTTGTGCCATTCCTAAATGAACATTCAGGAATGGCAAAACTCACGGACTAATTTCACAACGGGTCGCATTATCAACGCCGAACTGTACCGTAGAAAGGAAAAAAATGAGAAACCTGGGTATGGAGAGTTCAGAAACAAAAGGTTTTTTTAGTTACCGAACTGTATTTTTTGTTATAAAATGGAATTACGTATGAACGATTAATATAAATATAGTTGTGTTCAAGCCTTGGTAAATGATCAAATGTGATACATAATGATGACGTGATGAAGTTAAAGGACATTTTGTTCGGGCTTTTGACCCGTATTCTTAGAGATGTTATTGACTTTAGGTAAGCATATTCGTTCAACATTGATTATTGAAACGGAGATTAAGTCTACACGTTCATTTTTATACTTATGGATAAATATCAATTAGCAGTTCATTTTAAATTTACCGGTGCATTAGATCTAGGTGACTGGCTCATGCTAACGCAAAGAAACGTTATGTTACTCACTATTCAGTAATAAATATAAATTTTTACATCGCCTAGGAAATAAATACTTATAAATTGAATGAATAGTGACGGTATGTTCTACGATATAATCCACATTTGTTTTCTCTACGCAGCCTTTCATGAACCGGGTCAAATATTCCCACATAATATGTTATTAAAGGGTTTCATTAACAGCGGAACGTAGTAACTATTAATTTTAAATATTGAAACAATAATTGTTTAGACACATTTTTTCCTAGTCGGCTTCATTAGAACGGTCAAGCAAAATACCAGATATTAAGCCAATGTGTGAACGAAATTAGGATCTTATAAAATGTTGTCGGCTTTTGAAGGTGGAAATCTGGTTCTAGAATTGTAAAGTAAATTAAAATAGTAACGTGATTGTTATGTTCAGGCGCAAGCACTTACGGGAGATGGCGGCCAATGAGACCGTGCGCAATGGGGCGGCGCTGTTAGACCCAAGTTCGCCTCCTACCTCTCTGATCATTACGATGCCGGTGTGGGTACACAACTCCTGGGTCTGCCTCTTCGGAGCCATGCTCGCCATATCCATTGGAGGGAACGCTATTGTCATATGGATTGTTGCAGGTAAACTTTAATATTGTTTTTAAAACGGTGTAATTCAAATCAATTTCCTAGGAGTTCTTGCAATATTTAAACTAAATTTTAAATTAATAAGGTATATAATGGGTATACGTATATGATTTTAAGAGTTATTCTTTATTCCTACATTCTTATATCGTATATTGGGTGAACATTTCTCACATTTGCATTGCACACAATAAATTTTCAAAATTTAAAGTCATTCATATATTATCAAATCACATTAAAATTTATTCTCAACTCCCGACAATAAATAATGCGTAACGTGGAAATTTTCGAGAAAAGACTTAGAAGAATCAATGTGCATAATAAATATCATTCCTGGTGACCATTTTCCTGACATCCATAATTAAAATAATTTCACTTCTTCTTTTCCACAATTATGTTTTAGGTCATTAAACCCCAATTCAGTAAAATATTTGAACATAATTTGCAATCTAAAACTGAGTTACAGCTTCAAATTAAATAATGAATTCTGCCAGTCTTACAGTTAACCACAAGACAAACATGTCAAAAATAATTTTGAAATTTATTTAGGCATAAAATTTAACATTCTAAATTAGTGCATTGAAATGTTAGATTAGCTTGCGTTTCTCAGAGGACGCAGTTTTATTTGATAGATGTCTTGGGGAAGAGGGTTAGTGAGAGCTTGACTCCAAGTTCGTGGGGTCGCCAGTCGCCACTCCTGTATAGTAGTCACCATATTGAAAAAACGGTTTTACGCCTTATCTACAAACTAACAATTCTACTATCAAAATTCTAGAAAAGTTAATCTTCCACTAAGCCCCCCAAAACTTCCATTAAATAAAATTACATTCTCTGAGAAGCGCAACCCTCAGCGTAAATTTTCAATGGACTACACTTGAATGAATTCTCATTAATTTTATTGATATTGTCAAATGTTTGTAACCTTTCGGAATTGAAAGGTTATTTATACATACTACTTCAATCCGAGTGAAATTAAATTCCCTTTACAGAAAATGAAAAGTTCAACCTTTGTTTACACTTAATAATAAATAAATTAATAAATTATTAATCAAGGTTATTTGCTTTTTTGTACAAACTATGAAATAACAATTCAATTTCTCTATGATAATTTTCAAACACAAATAATTAAACACAAATTGTATTATTTACACAAAGGATTGCCACTCAAGAATGTTAGTTCACGGAATTTTCGGAGACATTGAGAAAGTGGTCTACTTAATTGACGTTATTTTCTTTTTGATCTTTTAAAATAACAGACTAAATAACATCGCCAAAGCTGTGTACAATAGTCGTCCAAATACTTTTTGAATGATAAATAAAAAATTTAAAAATTCATGCCAATATATTTTAGTATTAATCTAATTTATAATATTGAAGTATTTTTTATTGGTGTTACTTAATATAAAGGTCAAAAGCGCCTTGTCTAAATAGAACTGTGGAAAGTTAGTGAAACAAAGGATTTAGAGAGCGAGTGAGTATTAACTAAACAGTTATTATTAGAAATTCAAACGTCACGAAAATAGTACCTCATGTTGCAAAGAGAAAATATAACACTAGAGTGGGTTTTAAAAGTTTTAAGAGTAACAGTCGACTAATATATTTTTCTTTACAATTCCGAATATTTCCATGGAAATGTCGATAGATATACCTTGTTTTTTTTTTCTATTTTTTATTGGTCTATAGGTACACTAGACACAAATTCATGCCGTAAAATCGCTACGTATCCACGTGAAAGAAGGCTTTGGGCTTCTTTCAAATAAAGAAATCAACTTTCGCATTTATAATATTAGTAAAGATACGTATTCTAAATCGCTATATAATTGAGTTGTTTATCACTAGAGCTTTTGACTTCCGTAAATTGCCAAAAGTAATTGTTCCCAAGTTTCCAAGAGAGTCCTTAAACTGACCGAAGTAGTCCGAAGTAGATCTTGAAGTGATTAATTTGATAAACTGATTCTGAATTGCCGTTATATAATTGTGTTTGTAGTTGATTTCTATGCATAGGTATTAAAAATTATTGATTTCAAAAGATTTATAAAAATTAACATACCTGATTGAAAGTTTGATTAAATTGCAACAACATGTACAATAATTATTGATGAAAATATAACTTGCAAACAGAAGATAGTGCATATTTTATCACATACGCTTTTTTATTTTTAGAATAAAAATAACTTAGTACAAAAGCTCCACTTTCATTCACTTCTTAAATTAAATGAATTTTTAGTTTTATAGCATTCAAATCAAAGTAGGATAGCCTACTAATATTATAAATGCGAATGTTTGTAAGGATGTGTGTGTGTGTTTGTTGCTCTTTCACGCAAAAGCTACTGAACCTATTGCAATGAAATTTGGTACGTAGATAGCTGGACACCTGGAATAACATATAGGCAACTATTTTCTCCCGACATTCCTACGGGATACGGACTTGCGCGGGTGAAACCGCGGGGCGCAGCTAGTGCTTTATAAATGAGAAATTTGTAAAGAATAGAAAGAATAAGATAGGCCAAAAGGGCGATCGGGTTTGAATCCCACCGAGTAATCGATTTTTTTCTATTCTTTTCTAACTTACTATTTAGCATAGAATCTAGAAAATTTCCGCATTAGACAATAGCGTTGTGGTAACATATTATGCCTGACCTAGTTAATGTATCAACTATCATATTTGTAAGTAAGAAGTATTCATGTAAAATGTACAAAGGCCTGTTTGTTTCAGCTCACCGGCGAATGCGCACCGTAACCAATTACTTCTTGGTGAATTTATCGTTCGCTGATTTGATGATGTCATCTTTGAATTGCCTCTTCAACTTTATATACATGTTACACAGGTATATGTTTCATATGATTTTTATAATATTTATATTTAGTAAGCTTGTGGACATTTTGCAATGTCGCGTGGAACCGGTCCCTATCCTACTATTATTATCAACGCGAAGGTTTGTAAGTATGGAAATGGATGTTACTCTTTCACGCAAAAACAGCTTATAATATATAATATCTGTATCAAATTTGGTACAGAGTTAGATTATATTCTGGATTACAGGCATTATCACATAGGCATACTTTTACTCAGATACCACGCGAATGACGCCGCGGGTTACAGCTTGCATAGTATATTTCTAACCCACGTTTTGTGACAAAAAAAAAGCCATTCCCGAGCCCTTTTCTACTTTTGTATAAAATTTCATCGAAATTGTTCAGTAGCTTACATCCACAGACGGCGTGATTTTCACATATAGTATATTAGTAACAATTGTAGAAGCCACTAAATAATTTATCGGTAGCGGACTTTGCTAGCTAGCTCCCTGGGGATCTTATTCACAAAGTCTTATCCTAGTTGGAGGGTTTCGAAGGGTAGTATTTGAAATTGCATGCAATATATTGACTTTAACTGACTTGCAAAAACGAAAAGGAGGGCTTCTTTGATCGCTTGTAGGTATTTTTGTGTATGTTAGACCATATTTTCGGCAATTGTGAAAGCTTTTACTCTGTAGGTGGTCCCGTTTTCATCAAGTCAGGATTTGATGATGGAGTTAGGAACCCAAGAAAAAATCCAACTAATTCACAGTGAAATAAGATGTTACATATAAATTTTGAAATATGTATTTTCCGCTGTCCGATTAAGCTGAAATTTTACAAACGTATATTGCTTAAATAAACACAATACTATGGTATTGTTGAACTGATCTAATGATGGAGTCAAGAGATGGGAAATGAAATTCCTAAAAGGCGAAGAGCAAAGACAGTATGTTATATAAATGGATAAAACAATAACATAGCTTTGTTTTATACGAAGTCCATCGTAACATTGCGAACGCTTCGTGTAAAGTGAGTAAAAAACATTGAGAATAATGTTCAGATAGCGTACTATAGGATCAAATTGTATGCGGAATGTTGTGTGGTGTGAGCGGAGAAAGATCACGATCTGGTGACTAATTCTCAATAAACATCTATCTGCCTCAATTAGGATTCTTTTCAAAAGGTTTGTCCTTGAAAGCTTCGGTGCGGGCTGATTATACTGCAGATTCCTCTAAGGTATTTTAAGTGTTTTTTAGGTTACTCAAAAATAAATGTAATCAAGATAAAATGGCCTGTGGCGGCTGCCAAAGCCTACCTGCGTTTATTGAAAAACCTACATATAAAACTAACACTTACTGCTGTCACGAGTATCACTTCTAGGAATTTTATATCGTTTATATTTTCCGTAAACACATTGCAGTGGGTGTAAATTTTAATTAAAATATATAACTTTTTACGATTGGATGTTAAGGTGAGCAAAAACAATCTACAAGGAATTTTACAATTTTTATAATACCAATATAGTTAACATAAATAGTAAATTGACCTTAAATCTGTCGGACAATGGAGTATTTTGTCCGCACAATTTGTATTCTTAATAAGCAACAGTTCTTTATATTGTAAAGTTATAGAACACTATTCTACATTGTACATTTATTACAAAAATTGATAAAATTTAAACTATAACTATTGTTACTGAAAAGTTCCTAACATTAATTCTTACTATATCAAATGGGTATAAATTAAAAATATTGCGATATTAGTCTTAAAATTTTCTATGTAGCATATTGATCTAGGGTACCCTGTATGAAAATCGTTCCTTCCATTGAATACGGTTTAAAAATACAATTTGCATGTATGCATAATATATCAATGTATAATATATGGGATTTTAAAACATACGTGGTATACACAGGTTCACTTAATGAAACAATATCAATCTACGTTCAATTCGTGACGAGAATTGAATACATAAACATTTGATTCGTTTTATTTTAATACTTTAACATTTATTCTGACCTCCCTTTTGCGTACCATCACAAATGTTTCGTGCCAAAAATAGAGAAACAACAGTTATTTACGATTTATTTTGAAGTATTATAAAATTTAAAATCTATAAATGTACGTCATGTAAATTTAAAATCTATAAATGACGTAGGAATACACGACAAAGAACGGTGGGTAGGGAATCTGTTCTGTAGGCGCTCTAGAGAAACCTTATTGCCAATCGTTATTATTGTAACGTTATTTTTATTCAAATTTCTTCTCAATTTTTCAACAAAAATACGAAACCTATATATGTGTATTGTTTTTACATCGCGGAAAATATAACAAGGAGGAATGATTTAAAACCTTTAAGCTTATGGCAATACCCTCGTGCAAAGCTGGATTTATAGCAGAACGCCATTACAATAAATAATAATCACGTTCCATATAACAGCAGTCGAAAATTTGTTCGTACGTCCCTAAAAATAAGTAAATCCGTCAGTTATATAATATATAATAACTTAGTAAGATAAAAAGCATTAAATTTGTTCTAAACTGACCGACTTCAACCAGTGTTATGCATGCATAGCATGCTAAAACTGTGGCGAGTTTTAAATTTAATAGGGAATTTGCGTGTGCTTAAATGTCTTGTTATCTTCTTGGAATTTTGCGCTCAATCTAATATATAAAATTCTCGTGTCACAGTTTTCGTTGCTCCTCCAAAACGGCTTGACCGATTTTGATGAATTTTTTTGTGCTTATCCGGTATCTATGAGAATCGGCCAACATCTATTTTTCATACCCCTAAATGATAAGAGTAAGGCAGAACAGCGTTTGCCGGGTGCAGCTAGTAAATTAATAATAAAAAATTAATGCTCATAACATTTTAAAAGCAAAACCAATTTGGATCCAATAGGCTTTTCATTGACATAACAATGTATTCAATTTAGCAAATCGATTCTGAAGTCACCGGGGATTCGCTTTACGTTGTGATTCTATCAGATAAATTTAAATACTTGGAATATATCTATTGTGGCCATTTGGCCAGCTCGCATCGGGGAAGGTACAACACACTGACAGAAGATCGGTGTAAAATATGTAGTCGGTAGGGGTAGCCGGAGGCCCGTATCCTTTTCCTCACCCTTTCTAATCTCTTCCCGGATAACTCATTTGCAGAGGCCCTACCATTACAAATGTTCATGGGCGGTGGTGATCACTTATCAGGTGAACTACCAACTCGCCCAACTTGCCCGCTCGAAAATAAAAAAACATTGCGAATGAAATAGTTTGTATTCCAGTGAAAGTGTAATATTATCAGGAAATGACCTGCTTGCTGAAGAAAGAAACGGGTATAAAAGGTGTGGTAATGGTGAATTGGATAGTGATAACCAAGGGTGATCAATATGAAACCCTCGTTTCTCAAGAATACTGTAGGCATATATTTCATACTGATGAAATTGTAATGGCAAAATTATCTCTTCAAATATGGATAATCTATTAAATTTTGTAGTCAAAACTACCACCGTCTAGACTCTAGATAAATAATTTTCCGACAAGAATGATTTTATTATATGTTTCGCATCAATTCAGAATACATAGAGTGTAATATTTGTTTTTGCATTAGCATTAGGGATAGTACATTAAACTAATATTAAATTTTATTAAGCTTGATTATTCCACGAATTTCCAATACGAAATGTTTTAAATAATTAATATTAAATGTCCTTGAGCTTATTTTTTAAAGTAAACCGTATTTTTTATGCCAAAAATTATATTAAGTTTAGTGGAAATAGTTGTGGTTTTGATTAAGATTAATGCCACAGGTTTTATTTGTAAGTAAATTGATATGTCGGCTTATGCAAACGAAAATTATACAATTTGCCTGCGACAAATATATCTATATAAATATACCTATATCTATATCTATCTTCGTTTCTATGAACGCGATAATCTCAGGAACTTTAAGACTGATTTCAAACTAATTTTCACCGTTGGATACATGCTCCTCGAGTGCAATAACCAATGGTTAAGCCATGTTGCATTTAGTTAATACTTAAATTAAACCTTGACTAAACTTTCTTAGTTAAATATTATGTTAGCTGTGGTTATACATAGCAAAAAAAAAGTAATAATAATAATTAGATACAAATGGAGATGCTTTGAATGGAGAAAAAACATTTTTTTTTATTTGTTGCAGTGACTGGGTGTTCGGGGTGCAATATTGCAAATTAAGTAACTTCATCGCGAACGTGACAGTGGCTGCGAGCGTGTTCACCCTGACGGGGATATCGTTTGACAGGTAAGCTATATATATTATAACGCTGAAGACGTCGTTCGTTTGGTAGAATGCGCTAATCTCAGGTACTCTTTCGATTTGAAGAATGATTTCAGTGTTAGATTACGATTTTTACGAGTGTTAGATTAGGCTTAAGACCAGATATTACGTGAAACCACGTGTCACAGCTAGTCACAGTATAAAAAGAAGTACGTACGTATAAGTAGAAATACTTTTATGAAATATGCATTATATTAATATAATCATAAGTATTCACGCGGGGATATTTGTCGTTGTACGAAATTTCTATATATATATATATTTTTTAGTTTTTTAAACAGGTAAATACCATTTGATTAATAAAAGGCACATGTGTTGAGAACCTTTGGTATTTTGAAATAAAAAAATATGTTTATTGATACCAGATTACTCTTGTTTATAGAGCAAATATAAAAATATATTTAGAATAAAAGAAATAAAAATTCTCGCTTTAACGATACAATCAACTAATTTAATCCGGGGATCCTAATCAGGATAATATGATAAACTCACTCACAGATCCTTTATGAGTATTTTGGATTAAACCCGTCCGTTTAAAGTCATAACCAAATCAGAGGGTCAAACTTGAGTCTAAAGGAATCAGTTAAACACATACAGGTGAAGCTAATAAATGCGTGGACACTTCAAAGAAATATACGTAAATAATTGGTTGCAATTTATATTTCGCAGTTAAAGGTGATACAAGCTTCAATTAATATATCAAAGTATTTATTGATACCACAATAAATTACAATTTAAGTACCTACTGAGAAGCATTTCATTCCTCTTCATATAACATACCTAAATGAAAAAGTTTGTGTGGACGGATGTTAATTTCTCAATCAAATTATAACGGCTAGATATAATATGCGATGCGATGATGAATTTATATACTCATACGTCATTTTACGAAAAGTCTAGATGACTACGAAATTTGGCACACTTAAAAAGAGAAAAAGTGCTGAAGGCTGATATTAAAAAGCATAAAAATACATTGAATCATAAAAAATACCTATTCTAAACACGACCACGCATTTCCACACATCTAAATATTATATTCAATTGAATTCGTAAGTTAAAGTTGTTTGTCATCGAGACAATTTCATGTAGATTTTGTCTTTAAATGCTTAGTTAAAATTTGTGACATTATATACATTTCATTTCAAAACACCCTATCTACCCTGTCCTAAGAATATAGATGCTATTTAACAACAATTATTTGCACCCACCATGATTTTCCTCTACAGAGGACGTCACCGAGGTGTTATAAGTTTAGGACGACTTTTGCACATATTTTCCATACATAGGGGCAAACTGACATATTAGTACATTGCACCATTGCTTGCACGCATGTGTGTGACCTGACCTTTTCAATTAATTTTCAATTAATATAGTTTAATTTCGAAGTTAGCGTTAGTCAGTGTATTAGGCCATCAAGCGACCTATCAGCTCCTTTGCCAGTTGATATATAAAGAGGAACGGAAATAGTGGGTTTGGTTTATTTATTTATTTCTTTTATATAGTACCTCCTAATATGGTATTTTTTATTAGGTACCAAGCGATCGTGCAGCCAATGAGGCCAAGAATGTCTAAGACGTGCTCTCTCATCATGATAATGGGAATCTGGGCGTGTGGAATGCTACTGGCCATCCCATGTCTATTGTATTCTACCACTAAGGAGTATAAGTAAGTATGTGTGCGGAATGCTAAGTGCAAAGCTCTTGCAGTTCTTCATATTTCTTCGCGATATGCTTGTTGCTATGGCAATGAAACATTGTAAAAGAATGACATGTACTGTTGCACACATATTAAAAATTGTAGCAAAAGTTAATTTGGATTATCAATTATTAAGAATCATTTAAATAGAACACTTGTTTTACTATAAAAATATTGAAAGGTATTGTTTAGTTTAATATTGCTGCGCTAGATGTGTACTATCTATCTAGCACACCAATATACTAGTAACTAAGTAAAGTTTCGCAAAAATTAACTGATAGTTTATTTATTTTTCAAGATTAATATATTAAGATATATCTTTAGTTAAGTTCATCTCGCCTTAACTTCATCATAATTTTTTTACGATCAATCAATCCTTTCCTTCTACTTTCCCCGAAAAGCGGGCAGCAGCCCAGAGGTAGGGCAAAATATGTTCATGAGCAGTCATAATCGCTTACCAAGCAAAATATCTGATTAACTAGAGAGAGGAGATAAAAGCCAAAATGTATACTTTATTGAAATTGGTCGTAGTCCGATTTCATTTTAGGTTAAAACATTTACTTCTCAAAGAGGTTACAAATAGAATCACTTACAGATAAATCCAATTGACAATGATGTTAACTTGCTTAAGCGATGTACCCTACGTACGACGGGGAAAAGAAATATTAAAAAAATAAAGGGTAGTGAATCTGTACACAAAGGAAAAGATAAATGGTATGCAAAATGTAAGATAAAAAGCATTTATTACCTACTACAGATAGTGGGTTTATTTGTTTTATTTAATTTTTATTGTTTAATATATCGATGAATTGGAATTTCGTTCTATAAAAGCATCTAGATATAAAATACCATACCTAAATTGCCTTTAAATTAATTCCAACCTTCTTCAGCAACCTAGAGGTTTGATTTTTGCATTTTTTGAAACATTCGTTCAAACATTCGAATACAACTTTGGAAATTGATTTCGCTTCTTTTATATTTTAAGGCAATTTATTATACAGCTGAGCTTATTTATACAATATACTTTTTCTTCCGTGGCTTATCCTGGGACAATACAGGGCTACATTGTTAGCGCCAAGTCATATGAAATGAAAATTTTATTTAAGAATGAACTTTATTTGACCTGGTTCAATGTATGAGCAGAAAGAATATAACATATGCGTACTAAAATTACATATTCTTACAAGATTTCCGGCACGGCAGCACGCCTAGCAACGAGGTTAGTTAATTGAAAACTTTTTGATGTGGGCTTTCCAAGTGTCTCGGCACTAAACATAATAAAAAAGAGCTATTATGTTCTTAGCGTATTTTTTATACTATATTAGTATTTTACGAGAAAGAAACAAGATAATGCGCCCAAATTGCGTGACATATAATCTTTATTCTTCTTCTTTTTATAATTTTTAATATAATCCAAATAGTAATAAAATCAATTATATGTTTCAATGCAATCATATGTCAATAATAAATGTCAATATCAGCTAAGCATAAATCTTAAGAAAAAAAAGTATAGATAAAATTAATGATCTACGAAGACGATGACATGAGATACGAAGGTGTGTATTTCATTTCTGGATCATTTTTGGATAATTACCATGAATACTGCTACATTAAAAAGCAAAATAATAGTATGTTGAATTCGAACTGCGTCATTTATGAATATTCATTGTGCTTCCTCATTTTCGCGCCAACTGGAATTAGATATTTTTTAAAAATGACACTGATTCCACAGAGTTTATGGTCTGTGGAGAGAAAAAAAATAAGGCTTCCATTCTTTAATCGCTTGGTATTTTTCGTATCAGTCGAATGTTTGTTTACTGAGCTATTGATAGATACAACAAAACCTCCTCTGTTTGCTACAAAAATATATCTGCGAGTACAACGAGTGTTCGTATTCGTACGACAAAGGCGATCAAAGCAATGTAGGAAAAAATTGGAAAAAAAACCTTTTCGAAAGCAAAACAATTTCTTGGTAAATGAATCGATAGATCCTAGAACCAGATTATAGATTTGATATAATTTCTAGTGCGTCTCTTACGTACTAGCAATTATTTGTTAAATGTTGTATAATCAATACATATTAAGCGTTACACAAATAATACAGAAACATTTGTGTTAAGGATGAGGAAATTTTGCTATTAAAAAATGTTTCAATAAGGAGAACGACAGAATTATGGCTTTGTTGATAAATACAACAAAGCCTTCTTTGTTTTGTGACAAAAATATATCTGGGCATCCCCGCCGTACGACAAGGGCAAAGCAATATAAAACTTCCCAATTAGTTAACAGAACCAACGTGGACATTATCCAACTCCAAAAATAGTTTCGTAGAATGTTAGCTGTGGGGAGTAGCTAGGCTATATTTTTGTGAATGAGGTGTCAAAACATTAGTGTATCAAAATAAGATTCATATTCTCATGTGGTGGTTAACATTCTTAACCAAAAATGGGCCTATTTGCAAAACCATAAATAAATAAAGAATCATAAGTTGGTTAATTTAAAATTTGATAAGCATATGTAATATACATATTAGTTCTTGCAATTTAATTAAAATACTACTACAAAATATTTACTCTTAATTATTTAAGTTATGAACTGACCAATTTGCGACTAGGCGTACCTGTAAATTTTAAAGGCATAAATAAAATTTAACAATATAAATGGCAGGAATACTTTTTATTTCATGTAGACTTTAAAATTACAAAAGTACAGCATTTTAATTAATTAGATTGGATATCGAAACCCGCTAAAGCTGCAGTTACAACACTAATAAGGCACTCGAGAGTTTCACTGGTCGTAAGAAATTGGAGAACTAGCAAAGTTAAAAAGCCTAACTTCCTAACTAGTTAGGGGCCGTTTAGCAGTATTGTTCAAATCGTGCTTTCTTGGGGTTTTTAATAGATAATTCGAAACCCATTCATACAAGTTTAAAAACTTTATGTATAGATAGAATGCGATTTTGTACATTTTAATATATATTAGTATTACAAAAAAATACAGTAGAGAATACTATTACAGTTTAGTTAGAATCAGGAAATAACTCAAAATCCAGAGCTGTTTACTATTAATGATAAGATTAATTATAAACACCGCGTTAAGAAAGGATTGCAACCGAGTCTTCGAATTAAATTTTAACGTAGGTAAATAGTAAAACGAAAGCGAAAGTCGATGTATAAACGGACTCTATAAAAAAATAATGAAAATAACGCTTTCTACTTTTATACATTATTTATATAACCCAGTCAACAGTCATGACAGACAAGAGAAATGAAAAAGTATTGAAAGATCCCGTTAGCAAACTACAATCATTGCTTATAGCCGACTTCTAAAAACGTAAATGATAAGTGTTCTGTGTTCTTCTGTGTGTATTTTTAAGTTTATGTTATACTTTTTTAAAATTCAAAAACATCCTTTTTAATGAAAACGTTTTTGAAACTTTGAATACTTCTCTTTTTAAGTTAACTATTACCATTTCTTAAGTAAACTACATTTTACGCACTTTGTGCAAGACATGAATAATTTTCTATACTTCCATTATAAACTTCAATAATGACTCTCCCTTCATCAAAATCAAATGGCAAAACCTATTTTTCCAGTGGATATGGTTCTTCAAAGTTTTCCCGCTTTTTGGAGTACATTTGCCGACTGCATGGTAGTGCGTTTTGGTACCTGGTCCTGTTAAAGTATTTAATGGCCATCAGAACCAGTTTATACATATTTTCCACTCGCAATTAAATACTAGAATCAATCCTATGCTATTGCTTTAGTTTCTATTGCACTGAAATGGATGTATGTTATGTTATATCTGTATGTATGTTATAATTATGTACTCTGTCAATGATTGCAAAACAGAAAAAGACAACTATAACAAGCATGTTTAAAGTATGCTTTCATCATATATTTTATATGGTGTTACTGGAGTTTGAGGAATTACACGAGCTCCAATGGTGTAGCTAATATGATCTTCACATTTGATTTATTTTCCTATATCTTGCACATGTTGAGCCAAAACTAATATTTTCCCCATTACTTGTTGTTTGTGGTAGGAAAGCGATATCGTCTTATGCTCGGAATCCTGTTTTGAAATAAATTTGTCGATGTTTAAATATAATATACAAAAAGCGAATTATAAACGAGTCATAGATTAAAATCCTGAATCTGATATTTATTGACAGTGTAATTTTATATGGAAAGTAAAAAAAATATACGTTGTTATTGTTCTAAGCTATGAGATTGAGAATATAAGATTAATTTACAATTTGTTTATTTACTAATTCTTTTTACGTATCGTCAGCCATCCATTTGACAAAATTCCGCGTAATTAGATCTGGTAGTTGGCGTTTTCGTCGCGCACCCTGCGAATTGGACAAATAATAACCGTCTGCTTTTGTATTTCTTTAAAAACAATTTAATGCTTTTAATTAACGAAAAACAATTTAATGCTATTAATTAACAAGAGTTGGCATTTTGTCGAACAGGAGCTTTCGTCCAAAAAAGATAATTAAGTTTTCGGGATTTTTGTTCAATTGGAAGCTCTTAAATACCAAGTAAATTGTCATCGCATTCAATCGTAATAGCATATTGGTAATTAATGACCCATTGGTAAAAAGATTATACTGTTTGTATCGGTGAGACGGTTTCTCTCTGGAACAACTGTGTGTATAATGATAAATGTCATCTCCTCAAACTTATTTCTACTTGCCCTGTTTGGCAGATTATGCCTAAACCCTAACCCCCGGGATCTTCTTGCCGTAGTAACAGAAATTAGTTTTCAAATAAAATTGAGTTTTTGACTGTACTTGTTTTTTCTATGTGTGCATGGTACAATTAAGAGTTTAAAAAATATATAAGTTATCACATGTTAGAAATAGAGAATTCATAACGATAAGGATAAATTATGAACATGCTTGATCACGGTGTCAAAACTAAAGTGTAAATCGCCTTTATTTAAAGCAACACGTCACAACACGTGTTAACGGTTACAGCGCAATATCCAAATTTATCTTTTACATATAGTAAAATTCTATCACCGAAAAGCATTCTGCTATCAACTCTTGACCAGTTTACCTCTAAGAAGGCCTGAGTCTCTGCAATGGGAACAAATAAAAGCTAATGGTGATGATATAAGAAACTAGAACGGTTATAAATCAAACAAACGTATTGCTCTTATAATATTTCATAGAATATAACACTGGATATTTCGAAACAAAATAAATGTTTATCAAGTGCTTGTAATTTTAAAGGAGGATTTATTCTGATCCTTTTGCTATCCAGAGATCGTGAAGAGCTTCGTTTTATAATATTGCTATTTAGGATAATAAACCAGTTATTCAATTCTAGTCGACAGTACCCTATTGATTTATATAAAGTGATACCTTGTGTTTCTGGTAAAATTCAGACTAAAAACAGAGACCGTATTTTTTCATTTTTTGTAATCGCAACCACTGCGAATCCTCCCTATAAAATATATATTAAGGACTCAATTCAACGACGTCATAACCTTATTTCGTCGTTGGTTTACACATTATATTTCTATTTATTTTATGATTCAATCCTATTGGTTTAAAGTGTTAGTATTGTTGAATCAAAAAGTTAATAAGTAGTAATATTAAGTAGTAGTAAGAATTCCAATGATTTTAAGAAATTTGTAATGCGGCGTTATAGAAACCCACTCTTCCTCCACATACTAAGATGTCGCCTCTGTAATCGAATTTCCTTTACTCTTTTGGTTATATGCTCTCTACCCCATCTAGACTAACGTTGTTGTCATTTTCAAATTATGTTACGTTTTCAGATCAAAAGGAAAACTCAAAACAGCTTGCCTACTTTCATGGCCGGATGGGTTGCCAGATGTCTCATACCTGGATTTTATGTAAGTGTTTACAGTTACAGAAAATAAAACAGCAAACTATAGAGCTTTTTTCATGATATGTATGTGTCAAGACAATTTATTTTATAGAATTTAATGCTCATTCGGTAATATTTGATAAATAATTATAAATTATGTGACATGATGCGATATTTCTTTTGGTTGGCTGAAATTTGTGTTTCCCCGCACAGGTATACATGTATGGGAACATGCCAACCATCTATAATTGTATATAAGGTGCCGATATAAGCAAAGTATATAGGAGATAAATTGGCATTAAAAAGTACTTTTTTTTAATAATTTTATAAAAAATGTTTAAATTTTATACAATCAATGTGAGAATTTAACATCATGTGTCACGAAATATACACGAATAACCAATGAAAAGCAAAAAATATTTTTTCTTACTTCTTTTCCATTGACGTATGATCGTGTGATATTGATAGTACATGGCGGGGAGCATCGAGCGCTTTTCTCAAGATGGTATCTCCCACAGGTACCAAGTGCTTTTCTTTATCGTGACGTACGCAGTCCCAATGCTGGGAATGACGTACTTCTATTCAGCCATGGGAAAAGTGCTGTGGGGTTCCCGGTCTATTGGGGAACTGACACAACGTCAGTTGGATTCTATACGCTCAAAACGAAAGGTACGTTCCGAATACGCACTATATATATTTTCATTGGCGTTGGTGATCACTTACGATCAAGCGAACCATCAGCTCAGTTGCCTGCTATTACATAAAAATAACATTCTTACAAAACCTTACTAAACTAATTTTTTTCTCTCTATAATATTAGTTTAGTTTGATGCGATTTCATTATATAATAAATAATATATATAATTATATAATAAATAATATACACAATAAAAATAAAATACATACTACGAAAAATATTAATAACCTAAAATTTATTTAATTATTGAATAATACACTCAATTGTGTTATCGTTTTTCGATTTATTACCGTCCGTTACAAATTAACGTCTAATACATTTGAATCGCCATGCCGTGATTTCCCTTGTGCCGCGCTAGATAAGATTCAAAGTTTGAGTGGTTATGACACGCCACGATTTAACGGCATCATTTATTCTAATTTTACCTATAAATTATTTTATTAGTTCAGAGATAATAATTGATTGCTCATTTTATTTAGTAACAATTTATGGATGATTGAATAACGAATGCTGGTGTTATGTCAAACGATTTATAAATACTTACTATTACTAAGATTTTCGTGATATTAAAATTTTTTATGCTTATCCAAGTGGAGATAAATTCATTTATATCTGCCGTTCTTGAGCTATAAGTGATATAACTAATACGAATAATTCTTCTATGATTACTTCGATAACATTTACGCTTTGATAATATTGAGGATTTTGATATAATGAGGTTCAATTTGATTACTTGGAAAACGGGTTATGAAAATACGGGTTACATATTATGTTTAAGTAGTTTTAAGGGCTGTTATTTATGAATGTTAAAGGAAATTGCCCCTAATAGCGTACCTACTGGGCCTACGCAAGGTTAAAAAATCCAAACCTCAAGTCACAAATGCTGTATATAGTTCCTTGGGAGCAATTTGATTGGCAGTATAGAGAATATTTAAGTAACGCATATGTTGAAATATGCTCTATATTCCACGAGGGAACTGGTGACATTAATTCAATATTTAAGGAGGTAAAGTTGATGTGTGTAGGTATATCAACGCAAACAAAATATTATATAGGTACGGCAGGCAATTTCTGATGTGTGTGACAGTTCGAGTGAGTTGTGAGAGAGACAGAGTTGACAAGTTCATTATGAAAAATTGGGAATATTTATATGGGTTAAATAAGACCTCCAACAAAACTGCACACCCATCTAATTTGTAAGAGTACCAACTGTTGCTTAACCGCAATTTTTATTAGAATTACGCATGACTTACATTAAGTTCATAAGAATGTCAAAGGCTAATTTATAGGACTCATTCATTTGTTTCTTAAGTGAATTGAATCAAATTGAAGATGAATATTACAATTTACATGAAAAACATTATGATTTCTTGACGAGACGTTAACCTAATTCGCGAAAAATTTAACGTTCACAAATTGAATAAATTCACTGACATTGCTTATTATAAAGTGAAGTTGAAAGTTGATTGTTGTCATATTAATCTTAGAATCAATAATAACATAGACTAAGAATTTATATAACATTTAATTATGTTTCTTAACAGGTTGTGAAGATGTTTATTCTTGTGATAATTATCTTCGGGATTTGTTGGCTGCCATATCACACCTACTTCATCTATACACACTTCAACCCGTCGGTGTTGTATGTGAAATATATACAACACGTATATCTCGGGTTCTATTGGCTAGCAATGGCCAATGCGATGGTTAATCCTATAATCTATTATTGGATGAACGCTAAGTAAGTATATAGATTTAACAATTTCTACGTATAGCCTTTAATAAGACGATATTTGAGTGTTATTGATACTGAGTTAAGAAAATAATTCCACTAAAATTATAAGCACGTTAGTTTAGATGAATAGAAGTTTAAAGCTTGATCTTTTCATAGAAAAATAGTTGATTGGGTCGGGGTAAATTTAGTATACATAGAAATAAATAGATTTTGCTACACGGTTACTTCTTATAAATATTTTTATAGCTGTACATACAGGAATCATCATTACATAATAATATATACTTAGAGAACCAGGAGAGGGCAGTGTGTATTAAAAATCATATGACAATTATTAACCATAGCAACCCGAGAGATTATTCATAAAAATTGTAGGGGAAAGTTAAATTTTTAATGAATGATTATTACTTATTAGAACGCCTTTTAACTTCATTATAAGTTACGGGCTCGCTCGCTTCATTACACTTTTTGGATCGTCAACCAAAGTAATTTGTGTTAATTTATAATCCAGACAAGTTAGGCGGCTCAGCTATGTTAAACCTGACGGTTATTGTCAGTTATAATTTTATTTTTCAATACTGCTAAACACTACATCCGTACATAGTATAAAAAAGTCGCTTTTTCTGTCCCTATCTCCCTATGTATGCTTAAATCTTTTAAAACTACGCAACGGTTTTTGATGGGGTTTTTTTATGCATAGATTGATTAAAGAGGAAGGTTTATATGTATAATGACATTATTAAGCTACTCCGCGTCTGGCGCGTGCGATGCCGCGGGCAAAGGCTAGTCTTATAATAATAACAAGTTATATTAGTTATTTTGTTCACCTTTTTAGTAGTTATCGTAGAGGTAGTACCAATGGGTTCGATTCACAATGGTTAAAAAAAAGAATACCCTGCCATTAGAAAATGCGATCAGGTGGATTAATTATGAATCAGATCGATGTGGATCGTGTGTTTAATATATACCTCAGTCTTTAGTTTCCATAACAATCCACATATTCATTTAATTATTTTATTATTACGAGTCACCAATTTACTCATTGCATATAATACTACATGTATATAATATGACACAAACAATTCGTATATTTATTCGTATTTTCTGCTGCTCTTTGTCTACTTGCTAATTATTGAAATGAAGCATTTCGTTTCTCCTGTTATAATAAAACCAGAGACTATTGGTGCGATTTAATTAAAAACAGTCTGTGAAATAAAGCGTCATTGGAAAGTGAAGTTTTAATAAAATGAAAATTCGTGGTTTTACGAACACGAATTTGATATCAGTACCTTGTAAATATATCAGAAAGTTATAACCTTCAAGCCTTTTCAAAGTTTGCGTTTCAAATTTATAGCGGAGCCATCTTAATATTACGGCCCATAAACCCATTTTCCTTAAAGAAAGACAAGGGATATAATTTAGTATGACCTAATAAGTTTGATATTGTGTTATAAAAATGTTATGAAATATTTTATTATTGAATAATTTAATGTATAATATTATATCTGTTTATAGTCATATAAATTAACCAGCCAGATTTATGACTATTCGTATTTTATTCTAACGAAAAATAAAACATATTGACATAATTGAACAGTTTTTACAATTTATTTTATTTATTTATTAACTCTTTATTGCTCTTGAAACATCATACAAACCTTAATATATATACATTACAAACAAATGGCGGTCTTATCGCTATATAGCGATTTCTTCCAGACAACCAGACGTACAGAGAGAAATTAGATAGAGGAGAGGAGTAGGGCAGAGCATAAATATAATACGAAAGATAAAATATACATATATAGTACTATGAATAACGTCTATTATACATATTATAAACAATTAGATATATAAAAATAAATATAAGAAGGTTTGAAACACTATAGTTTATTAAGTAAAACGGGAAGAGTAGTAATAATTGTGTACCAGTACCTTAAACTTATTTAAGGACAATGTGACTGTTACAAATACATCATTGGTGAAAATGTGTTTTGCAGTCAAAAACGGATTAAGTTAAATTTGCTATTTAAATAGTTTATTAGTTTTGATTACAGAGTATCGTATATAACTCGGTTACAACGTTTAAAAGTTCAAAGTAACTACATGATACATGGGGTGCCCAAATAAGCAATTGCACTGCATTGTCCTATTACTACGTTTCTTAGTTCAAACTCATTTATAATCCTTTGATAAATATTTAAAATTGATCGAACTACAGTACATAATAATATTAATTAATGAGAAATTAGTGTTTGATGTTAGACGGTTACTAAGTTTATTCATCCATACTCGTGTAGCTAAAGAAAATCCATTATGGACGTAAGGCGCGCATTATGAGTGAAATAATAAGTGAACGAAAATAGTACCTAATCATTTTCCTAAGGAGTTATAGAAACATGGTAGGTTTTATTCAGTATTAGAATTTTAGGAGAAAATGATGTTATATTTTTACCTGTATTATGTACTAGACGCTCGTCCCGGCTTCGCCCGGATATCAAGGTACCTGTTTTATCCCAAGAGAGCATTTAATCGGGATAAAAAGTATCCTATCATCCAAGTCAGCTCATACCCTGTCTGTACACCAAATTTCATCAAAATCCGTTCACTAGTTACAGCGTGATTGGCGGACAAACATCCAAACAAACAAACTTTCACATTTGTAATATTAGTGTGATTTAGACTTATAATACTTTGTGTTCAGGTTCCGGTCATACTTCCGTACGGCGATATTCTGCAGGTGGCGTGACGCCTGCATCAGACGCAAGCCGGCGCTGCCAGAGTCTCCGCCAGAATGCGTCTCCCAGTCTGGCAGCAGATCCCGATCAGGTTTTTACTCGTTAACGTAATTATTATTTGGTTTCAATCGATTTAAAATAAAAATAGAGACAATTAGAACTTTTTAACTAGATTGTTATACTTATAGTGGACTCACAATTTCATCTGACCCTAATATCCCCTATGTACATCTTCAATTTCCTTAGAGATAGACATTGATCTGAAATATTTAGATAAATTTATGTATTTTAACCGATGTTCCCAAAAACCCAGAACTATTTTCCCAATTCGAGTGATTTTTTGACTCTCTTTCTTCTTCTTTTGAACTCGATAATTCCCTGGGTTTTCAGAAGTACTTGATTCTTTTTGAGTTTAATAGGAAATTGTTGTTATTTGTCCCATTTTAGAATCTTTTTAAACTCACAATTTTAAATCATCATTCCTTTTACATGTTTAAATTCTATTAAGTTTTTCCTACAGAATATTCAATTTACCACACCTCTTGCCTGTCATATCCTTGATGTTAAAGTTCAGTAATGGAAATTTTGAAAGACATATCTTTGAACCCAATTATATTATTTTGGTATTCAAGGTTAATCGCCTTTCATTGGTTTTAAATAGACGAGATATTTTTACACATAAACATTTTTTCTTTCATAATTTTTGTGTTATAACGAAAGTAATCAAGGCTCATAATTTCATCTGGAGAATGCTTGACCTTTATTTCTTATTTCGTAAGTATAGGCTGTTTGGGTTTTATTATAATTATAATGTTTATGACTATGGATTTGATATTCTCTTTCAAATACTTTATTATCATGATCACTTTTGGTCTTGTTGTTGATTTGCCGTTGTGTTTGTAAATTATGGGATTTGCTGAGTTTTATCTACAAATCTTAGAAGAGATATAGAAATTATGAATATTACTTATGGTAGTGCTATAGCTTGGAAGATTCACAATGCGGCATCTGGAACAAGCAGAATTAATTTAGAAAATTCGTATTTGTAGTCAGTTCATATTATATAAATATGAGTATAGAACATTTTACTCGCGACAAACAATTCAGGTATTATTAATTATGACTTACAAAGTTTACTTCATAATTAAATGGTATTCCTTAAAAGTAGAGTGAACATTCAAGGCTTAATTTATCGTGCAACCCGGCAAGTGTCGCCGATAAAGAAAATTCGTAGCAATTAAGAACTTTCGTTCGAAGGGAAAACTATTATGAATATACATAACTGTTATGAATGTAATATCGTTAATTTATCTATACTTACTAATAATATAAAGCTGAAGAGCTTGTGTATTTGTTTGTATGAACGCGCTGGTGTCAGGGACGTCTGGTCCGATTTGATAAATTATTTCAATGTTAGATAGTCTAATTTTGGGGTAGGATATATCTTTACGTGCGATGTGGGTGAAACTGTAAATAATTAAAAAAATATTTCGTGAAATATTTATATTTAAGCTACACTAAACATTTGAAAAAGTGGAATGAAAATAACAATTGCCTCATCATCATCAATCGTCATCATCAATCCTCATCATCATCTAAGTAATTTTAAAAGTAGAATTTGATCTACGCATTAGGAAAAGATTTAAAAAAGTTGGCAATTCCACGTTTAACCTTGCAGTAAGCAAAAATGTATCCAAGAAACGACAACTATTGACGTATTATGTAAAGAGGTTTACTAGCAATAACTTAATCGCTTTGACTACAGAATGCCGCAGTGATTTCAAACGAGTTGTGCAACATTTCACTGCAGTGACAAATAAATACCGTCTCTTACATTTGTTTGATTAAAATTCGTCGTTTCCACAATATTACACCAGAAGCCTCTACATTTAATCGAGTCCTTCAGTTAAAATAATTTAAACTTCGAATATATACAAGATTGCAATAAAAAGGTTTTTGTTTCCACGCAAAAACAACTAAACGGATTTGCTCTAAATTTCATTTATTTTATTTAGACATTGGACGAAGACAAGACAAATTAAATCTGTACCATACCATTTCTAATTTAATGCATTCTTTTTCGTTAGCTTTGTAAACTGTCAATAACAAACCGTTAAATTGTGAAGTAAAAGACAAAGTTCACAGCATTTGTCGTTACAGCGGCAACATAAACCAATATTCTGGTGTCAGACGGACAGACAGATAGGCAGACAGACAGACAGGGAAGTCTCAGGAATAGGCTCCCGTTTTACTCTTTCAGTACACTAAAAAAAATGGACGTGTTGTAATTGATCTCAAATTATTAATATGTATTTCCATTATTCAACTTCTTTGTTTATTTCCTAGGTCCATGCTTCAGCACAAACTGTGGCTTAACCGATCAATGTAATTGGTAATAAAAATTAGACGATTGTGAACTTTATCGTTTCATTCACAGATTTCACGGTATACTATGGACAGTTCATAAACTAACGAAGAATAATGCGTTAAATTGTCAATGGTTTGATACAGTTTACAATTTTCGGTCAGTTTGTAATATGGCGAGTTAATTTGTAAGCGATGACGTGCGTTATTTATTAGCAAAATTTTATTGAATAAGTTTTCAGTTTTCATATTAGTATAGATTTGTTGTTGGTTTACGAGAGGTCAGAAATTTGACTTACATCAAAGGCGACCTTCAATGAAACTGAAGCGATGAATGGTTATTTCGTGTAAGGGAACAAAATGGCAGTGATTATAAATAGAAATCTAAAAGCTTTTGTTTTATTTAAAGGTATTTTAAAGTTTTATTGTATCAGTACAAAGAAATTTAATATTAAGTATTATCATCAAACAATAAAAAGAGCCTTTTTTAGTTGGGTACTTTTTTTCTACCACATAAACTTTAACTAATATTATAAATTTGAAAGTAACTCTGTCTGTCTGCCTAAATCACTGAACCGATTTAGATGAAATTTGGTACAGAAATTATTTGAGATGCGAGAAGATAATAGATAGTTCATATCTTCCACCTACGGGGACGAAACTATGCTGAGAAGACCCCGGAACTATATATTATTATCTTTAACAACGCAGGCGAAACCACGGGTGAGAAAATACTTTGAGATATTTGTCTTATCAATGCATGCTACATACATTTTATTCGTGGGTTCCTACAGACAGTTAAATATTATATTAAATATGTTATTAAAAAATTAGTACTGATTGCTGTTCATAGCTATCTATATCTTAATGAAGATTACACATCTTGCATCAAAGATTTTATCTTTATATTCATTACATATTTTCTATTTTCAAAAATATATTTTAGAACTGTAGTTGCTTTTTATATCAATGTTACCGTAGTATGAATTGTAGTAGGTATGTAGTTAAAGAAAAATTGTCATGAACACTTTTCAATAGGTATGCTATTATAGGCGTGATATCTAATGTCTTTAAACGAGCAATTCTTGTATATATATATATAGTACCTGGATGACCGAGCTTTGCTCGGTTTAACTTCGTGAAGTTAGATTGTTTATAAGCGTTTTTTTCCAAGATCGTTTAGGCATTTTTAAGTGAACACGTGCATCAAGAAGACACAAAACAATATAAACAATTAGTCTAACCTCAAAGCAAACACTCATTGACTTCGTTACTTAACAACGCCATTTGCTGGAACTTTGCTGGAACAAAAAAATAGTACTATTATTCGCCAATAGATGTCAGGAATAAAAAATAGTATTAGTATTATTATTCGCCAATAGATGTCAGGAAGAGTCGCTAAGTTTAAGTCGATTAAACACGAATA
>NC_052107.1:4736696-4738916 GCF_012273895.1 Zerene cesonia
TATATGTATTATTACCTATGTATGTATTTGTGTATATGTGTAACTATGTATATATTAATATGTTTATGTTTTTTCATGATTCTTCAATACATTTATATGACTATATAATTACATTTATTTTTTAGCACTTTTTGCCCTGTGTTTTTTTTTTACTAAACATTAATAGCGTCTCCTTGTCCACCAGGTTGTCTGGAAGAGATCGCTACTTTAGCGATAAGACCGCCTGTTGTGCTTCTATAGAGTTTATTTATAGAATTTATTTATGTATGATTTGGTGCACAATAAAGTATTTTTGATTTGATTTGATTAACTTGTCGCTTAAACATGTGGCTTATAAACTTCAATTCCTCAATGAACATTCCTATTCACAAATTTTGACCTACAAGACCTTAAGACGTCATTTGTATACAAAGGTCGCAGAGACCCCAATCAGTTAAACGATTGTTTTAACAACTATAATGTTAGAGTGAATTGGCGATTTTCTTAGAATTCCTTAATTACGAAAGCCACGTAGCCACTTCAATAATCTCTTTTACTACTAAACTTGGATCCATATAAACTCAGAGAGTAATTGGTCTAAACAATGGCAAAAATAGAACTTAATTACATGTAGAGCCGATTTTGCATTGATTGATTAAAATTTATCCGTCCCAAAAATTATTACGCATTAATATAAAAATTCCTGTCAACTGTCAAAAGGCAATGACCACATTTTGTCATAAAGTATTTCTACGAATAAGCAATTAACTAACTATCAGCACAAAGGTTCATACATCATTCATTTTTCCATACTATGTTATGAAAAATTTGTTATTAACATAAAACGCTTAAACTATAAACCAGCGTTACAAACTGTTACAAATAGAAAGTTTGAAAATATCTGCTTGTTTTTAACTTTAGACTTCCGTACAGAATTGTATTTTAATGCATACAGTATAAAACTTGTTTCGGCGCTCCAAAGTTTGTTTATTTTATTGCATCTGAAATGTATTCAGTGCATACATTTAGTGGGACGGGGGACGGTGAAAAACATCATTCATTTTCTGTTCTCTTTTACTTGAAACGCAGTTATTATATAGGTAATTTCTAACCTAAGCTTCTCACGTGAACAAAATATAGAGAGTATTCACATAAAACGTTTAACCTTTATAATTACGCGACTTCTGACTTTTGGTATTTTCTCGTAATACCTTAACAAATTAAAGACTTCAGGAATATGGTTGCTGAAAGTCGCTTTAGGCGTTCGTATATCCCAATTTAGTTATTAGTTGTGTAACTGCTAAGCTAAGCTGCTCGTTCTTGCTCCGCCTAGTTAGACAATATTCCAGACAAATCCAGGCGGAGAGAAATTCAAGATTGCAAAAAAATCATACAATTTTGGCCTAACGTTGTTCAATTTAAAATGGTGTATTTTTTATATATAAAGATATAAAAGTCATAAAAATTCCATTTCTGGACAAAGTGATAATTTTGTATGTAGGTATATCATTATGATTGATTGAAATATAATGAAGAACACAGAGGTTAATCTTTCGCTTGAATGAGTAACGAACACCGATATAAAACTCCTTCCCTCCATCCTTTTAAAAAATTTCACATTCACTAATGATTAATTCATTAATGTGACAATATTGTGTACATACGGTTTCCTGAATGAGAAAATTAGAAATTGTAGAGGAAATGTACGAATATTTCCGCATAATTTCTGTCTGTATCTGTATGAGCATAAGAGTATTATATTACATAAAGTTGTATATTTTCCATTAAAATACAATTACCATTTCTAAGAACGTTGATGCACCTCGTTGCGAAATATTATTATAATCCACGCTCGCTTGAATTTCAAATTTTCGATGGCAAGTTTCAGCGCTAAATTAAAATAGCACTAAAAGGAACTCTACGTTGACTTTATTATACTTTCGTATGTAGTAGTCGAGTACGCTTCAGTACGAATTGGGCTAGCTCGCACCGGGGAAGATACACACCCCAACAGAAGATTAGCTTGAAATAGTAGCATGAGAATGCTATTGTTTCATACTCTTAGTGGAGGCGCCGAAAGCCTAAATATATCCTTTTACTTACCCTTGCCAGTCCTATCTTTATATACTTTGCTCGGTATTTTTTACTTTTTTTTTGTTTTAGCTTTAATTATTCGCCAAAAAATAGTATTATTATTCGCCAATAGATGTCAGGAAGAGTCATAATAAATTGGGACTACTC
>NC_052107.1:4739916-4748985 GCF_012273895.1 Zerene cesonia
ACTTTAGGTTTAGGCTTCGGAGGGCGGATTTTATAGGAAACATAAATGAGGTCGTGATAGGAAAATCCCTCGGCAGGAAGTTAATGTATATTTCGTTGATTAATATATCACAATAATAATTTACGATATCATTTACTCTCGACTGATATCGACGGATAATATTTTATGTATTATTGGGTTTATAATAGCATTGAATACAATTATAAAATATTTGAAAATATATGAGGAATAGAAAAAAATCAACCATGGATTCGAACATGCGTCTTTCGCCCTCCCGAGGCGACGCAAGAAGAATTCATCATCATCATCATCAGCCCTTGTATGTTCCCACTGCTGGCACACAGGCCTCCTATGAGGGTTCAGGCCATAATCCACCACGCTGGCCAAGTGCGGGTTGGCAGATGTCACATGTCGTCGAATTTTTGATTCTTGGACATGCCGGTTTCCTCACGATGTTTTCCTTCACCGTTTTAAGCAGTGGTGATGTTATTCACATGTGCAGATAAATTGAAAAATCAATTTATTTCCTGCACGCTCGCCCGGTATCGAACCCCGACTTATCGATTTTTGAAGTCCGAGGTTCTCACCACTGAGCCACCACTGCTTTTCACTGCAAGAAGAATTACGTTACGAATAATGAAATTCTTTCTATCCTTTATATTTATCAAATATTATTATACCACTTGAAGTGTACTAATAACCTACCTTTTTACTCTACATAGCTCATATAAATCACTGATTTTAGATATAGTTGTTTTAATCGAAACGCATTTCTACAAAAAACCCGTTCTGAAAATGCTGATGTCATGATATTTTTCTACTCCAGAAATTGTATTGGATAAAGAATTTATTCTCATTTGAAAAATGAAGAATTACAAGTGTCATTCATAACCATATAAAAGATTTATTACAAATACTGTTTCAAGGGATCGAAAGTCCTTATAAATATCACTTTCACATTGATTTATATTCTAATAAATCAAGTCTAAATGTATTCTAATATTATTGAAAGTTTGTGTTTTTTAATCATATTAAGTAAAAATTTTCTTTTTTCATGTCATAGTCGGCAATAGAGCTGGTGGGTCGCCTGATGTTAAGAGCTATCACCGCCCATGAACATTTGGAGAGGCGTAAGGTCAATTGCAGAACTTTCGCCTCCAAAAATAGATTGCCGATAAATGTTTTACGAACATACTAGACACAGATTTTTTTTAGTAATGACAGGAAATTCATTGTCGAGAACCATACGTATAATGTCCGTATAGTCTGTGTGTCTACAGGTATAGAGGCGCTAATCGGGTCAAGAGGAAATGCAGTGGCCGAATGGCCGCATACGTATCGGGAGCAGAACCGGCCGCCGAGACCGCTTTTGCCTGCTAGGTGCCCCAAATGCCCACATCGGACATACTATGACGGTAAATACCACTAATATTATTAACATGATTATTGACCTACATCCTTACTACTTAACTCACAATCTCCTATTAGAAGACTGTAAAAATGACTGATCAACGTTGTATAAAAATTCATTGAAATTTGCACGTTATGTCGTGGTCCTAATGTTCAAAGTATATTGTGCTGTTCATCAGAATTTCGCCCGTACGCATAGACAGAGTTTTACATCGGACTAGTGAGGGTGATTGTGAGTTTGGTAGTTAAAATTTTGTCTCAGAATTCGTTAAAAAACTTGTACTATTTGGTATCTATCGTAAAAAGTACATAAAAAGTAGAGGTATGTGGTAGTCGAGCACGCTTCGGCACGAATTGGGCCAGCTCGCACCGGGGAAGTACCACACCCCCACAGAAGACCGGAGTGAAATAGCATTCTGCTGTGTTTCGTTCGGTGAGTGGGGGAGCCGGAGGCCCATATCCTTTTCCTTACCCTTCCCAGTCCTTTCCTTTATTCCTCTCGCCAATCCTTCCTTAACCCCTTCCCAAAAGTCGGCAATCCATTTGTTGCGTAAGGTTTCCAATGGACCTTATGCCTCTATAAATGTTCATGGGTGGTGGTAGCGCTTACCATCAGGCGACCCACCAGCTCCATTGCCGACTGTGACATAAAAAAAAAAAAATCTATAGGACATTTTATTATGTTCTGTTAGATGGTCGTATTAAATACGAAATCTTCTCATCTACGACTTCGCTTGCACAATGCCGCCTTCTTCCTATCCATGATAATGCTGATGTGATGATCGAAATTCAGTTGGACAAACTTGAGCGACTTCAGAATATTTGCATACCCACGTTTTAAATGTGGCTTGCGCATGTTTGACAACGTCTCGCAATGCAGGACAAAACTGAAGTGGCCACCAATACAACAATGTCGGATTACTTATCTCTTCTACCTTCTACGCTTATTTCATCCTGAAACTCCCAACTACGTATAAAGAACGTTTTCAATTACGTGACTGTATGAATTTGCATCTGCGCTGCTCTAAAAATTTACTATTAAAAATTCCACCTCACGAGACCAATTTGTTCCATGTTCTAGCCGTACTCTTGTGGAATGCACATACAATAAGAATAAATCGCTCCAAATTACTGAGTATATTAAAAAAAAACAGCTCTTTAGTCAGCTGTAGTATTTGATTTAATTTATATTTCGTGTATTTCTAGTCTAAAAACGTGCATTATAATAATGTAATCAATATTCTAGTCATCTTACAATTTTTCTTATTTTTACTTGGCTTTTATTTGAACATCACCTTCTATTGCTAATTCATAAAATATTATTTGTCAGAGATGGCTTATAAGCGATAAGGGTGCCTATTTAACATGGTAAATTTTTCTTTCCCTTTTGTTTTCCTTTCTGTATTTGTGTGTGTGTTTAATAGAGTATATATGTAGTGTATTTATATATACATACGTTCAGAGATTTATAGACGTTACTGAGCAAAGTTATTTAAGGCATATACAATTGTACTTACAGAGAATTCCCAGTATAATTACAGCTCCGGCTAGTAGAAGGAAATTAGAAAAATTCAATTTCCGCATTTTTTGTCGTTCACTTATTCGAAATGCTGCTTTATATGCACTTTTAATTGGTGCTTTATTTATGTGGTATTATTAATGTTGAGATGTAGTAAAGCTCATTGACCTACAAGTGTATAATGAGCAAGGAAGGGACTGGCTCTCTTAACACAGGTTATACCTAGCAAGAGGGTCAGAGCCTCTCAATCAAATTGTACAAATATCAAGGTGAAATAAAGATTTATTATTATCATTATCATTATGAGTAAAGACCTTTATTTGAAATAGGAACAAAACTTTTGAGTTTTGATTGATAAAAAAATACAGGGTTATCGTGACGTCTTAAGTACTATTTCCAATGTGAGAAAAGACACCGTTACTGGTTGTTTTCTAGAGCTATCACTATTCCTCACTGGAATTATTACTACTTTAACATCTTACATTTATATTTACTACTCGTTTGACGCCCCGACTCCGCCCCGGTAGTCATATATCGTGAATGGAATAATATAAACTTAGGATTGTTTTTAAGTCTTTTAAGTTGGATCGCACATGACGAACATGGTGTGATTTGATTAAAATCGGTTGAGGAGTTTAGGAGTCCATCGCAGACAATGTGACACGTAATTAATATACATTAAGATATACTGTTCATAAGTAAATCACATTTTTTTTGTTTCAGCTTATATACATGGAACGAAAGCTTAAATATAAAAAATAAATGTAACAGTGTATGTGTAACATAATAACTTAATTCAGTTAAGTGATGTGTCTAACTTTAGATTAGCTTTATGTACGTTATAATTCTAAACGTTACTTAATTTCTAAATATTGGTATTGGTGCTGATTCTGGTATTAAATTTAAGTTTTATAAATGAGATAATTCACTGCGGTAGATAGTAGCCTAATATGTTACTTTCTATACTTATAGATAAAGCAAGACACAAAAATCATATCATAAAACCGCTCCCTTGCTATGTGAAAGAAGGAAAAAAAAACAAACGTTCGTATTTAAGATTTAAATAAGGATTCCATCTCTAACCTTACGGCGAAAACGTGTTTTGCATTTAACACTTTCGGGTTTGTTTTTTTAAAAAGGAAGTCTATAATTGATCTTAGGTCTTGCATACTTTTGTTTTAAAATATAATCCAAATCAACTTTAAAACTTATTGGCTTAGCCGAACACGCGTAACAAATACAGAATAGACTTCATTTATGTTTAAGTATCAATTATTTATATATTGTATAATAACATATAAATATGAATTACTTTCCCTGTATTGTTTTCAATAAATGGAATGTTGTTAATATGTAATCACTGCATTGTATAAAACAAAGTCGCTTTCTCTGTCCCAATGTCCCTATGTATGCTTAAATTTAAATTTAAATCTTTAAAACTATGCAACGGATTATAACGGGTTTTTTTTAATAGATAGAGTAATTCAAGAGGAAGGTTTATATGTATAACAATATCTATTAAATTTCTTCGAATTAACGCATGCGAAGCCGCGAGCAAAATCTAGTATTAATATAAGAATGTACAATATAGCATTTGTATGTTATTTGACGAATGAGATATTTAAGCTTTATTAAAAATTGTCGCGTATTCTGCTATAGAAATAGTCTGCTATTTCTATTACGCGAAAATGTATGTATATAATTAGAATTCAATTATTTATATAAAGCCAAATCAATTTTGACTTAAGTAAGAAGGTATATTATCTTTTCTGTCATTTAGGATTGATACAGATCTTAAAAACTTTTTTTTATAGTCCGTCTTAAAATTTAGTTTGCTTTCAATATCCTCGCTGTATAAATTAACACCAGAATATATTTTATAGTCGAGGAGATAATTTAAGGTTTTTGTAAAACAAATAAGTATTATTTATAAAGGTTGTTCAAAAATAATATTATATTATATTAATCCCCTGAAAACTAAGTTTAACCACAGCATAGAGAAAAAGCGTACAGTGGTACAACGCCTTTGATCTCGTAATGATGAAACATAGATCCTCTTCTTACAAACGCTTACAATGTTTATAGCTTAATTACTTTTTATTTTTGAGTATATGTGTACATATGATAATATAAGATACTAAGAGACATTACACTCTGTCCGGCAACTCATAAAATAGTGTTCCGACCTTTTGACATCTTTGATGAACAACGGTATGGGTAATTAGACTGTGGTTTAACTTTTATTCCTTTAAATGATGTCACATTGTGTACACTATCAGGATTATTTATTTTTACAAAAAATTATTTATACGTAGCAAAATATATTTCACATATAATTGTCTTAAATCTCCAAGAGATATATTTACCAAAGACTATGATGATGAACGAAAATTCGATACAAAGACATTTTTTTTTAAATTGTGCAAAATATACTTTTTCCTTCTTCCAATATTTATTATATTTAACCCCAAAATTACATTTCAGTCAGCTTAGCGTGCGCAAAACAAGAGTAGCATAATATGGAAATTGATTCAAATCTCGATTTTATTTATTTTTCGTCGTCAAGACAAAACGATGTTTTGTTACCGGTTAAGTTCATTCATATTTTTACATTAGAACATAAAATAGTGACTGACAATTTAAAATATGAAATATTTTAATCAATATTTACTTTTTATTATGAAAATGTATTAAGTGGAATTCTGTACTTTGATGATACTATGTTGATAAAATTTTCAAGACGCTAAAATATAGAACGCAAATCCGCTCTTGAACAATGCTTTCTCCCTCTATCTGTGTCTATCTTCAAAGCGTATCTCGCCAAAATTACCGAACAGATCGTCAAGCTTGGTTCATTGAGTGCTTACTCTATATTTATAATAGCATTCTTATCCCAAAATTCAACACGGTTCCCTCGAGAAAAACGGTATAAAGGTTAAATGTGCACTGTGGTAATTCAATAATGCGTAGCCGGTTTTATTATCCTTTTTTTAGTATAACACTTGTTGTGGAAATTTCAAAGTCATCCGTATTGGTTCAGAAATTACAAATATTACAACCAAGACTTCCTAATATTTTCACTGAACAAAAACCGAGCGCATTGTCACACGAATTATGCGAGAGAAAGTATAACGAATTGCGAATAACATGATCAAAGAAATACGAAATTATTGCGTTGTTTCTTCTAAATCTAATAAAGAAAAGGCTATTAGGTGGATAGTAATCCCGCAGCTCCTACAGGCATGTTTTAAAGGCTTGCGGGACTAATCTATAGTTCTTTTGACTTAATTTCGGTCCCAGTGGATAATCATTTAAACAAGCTAACTGCGCAGGAGAAAATTTAATGACATTGCTCATAGATAACGACGATGATATTTTTAATGATATTTAAAAGTGACATGATCTTTGTACTCTTTTATCGTCATCTTCCATCTTGTTTTCGCCATAACAAATCATGTTTTAACTATTCTCATCGTCAAGAATGACCACAACAAATCACATACACGTAAAGTCAAATATAGATAATATGTTGCCGTCATGTTAAGATTAATATACAAAATCGTGATTGGAAAACATCCTGTATATATATATGATAAATAGACATAAACGATCAAAACGCCATCAAACGGATCGTCAGAATTTGTCGTAGCCCGCTTGCTAGGTTGGCTGATCGAAATGTAATTTGAGATTCACGATACTGGTCTTGTTGGATTGGAAAGGCATATAAATAAATTTTTGTGTCTTTTAATGTTAACGAAATATGTGTATGTAAGTTAGAATAAATAGAATAGAATATTGGATACGATACCATAGTTACTATGATCTCATCTTGTGAATATAGTTATAAGTTTGGAATTAAATGTCTATTTGTTATTGAATGCAAAGTAAAATGTATGTTCATGTGTGTATAATAATATAGTAAATACATATATTATACAAAAAGTTTTGGATTCAGATTGTTTGTTTTATATGAATGTTAAAAAATATTTTGACCATTAAATCCGAATTAAATTGAACGATGTGTTTTATTGTGAATATCTGATTTGAAATTGACTCCTTTTCAGTGTTTTATAGTAAATAAGAGTAGGAATTGTTTATCACCTGCAACTTAGATATTTTATTTAAGTAATATTGTTAGTAGTTGGAAGTTGGTTTCCTCATCATCTATCGTTTCTTAATCCTTCCTCCTCCACGTGCTGCGACTCTTTATCTTCATGGGCAGTGTTAATCACTTCATCAGCTTAGTTGCCCGCTATTAAATACCTAAAAAGTTGTTTCAACTGGTTTAAAGTATTTTATTCGTTTTGAAAATACATTCCCATTTCACTTTATAAAAAAATTATTGATTGCTTAATCCTTTCCAAGCTAAATTACTGTTATGCAGAGCGTTTAATTTAGAAGTTATGTAACGCACGTGCACTATACTGTTTGGGAATATATAGAGGACGTCTAGTAACATAATCTCTCAGTGAAGTATTTTAAAAATGGCTGCTAGAAGGAATTTGCATGAGGCGTGTATTATTATTGCAGTTATTAATATGGACTAAATATCTACGAAAAATCATATTGAGATAGAATAAAACACAAACTCTCGGATGACACCTTAAAATCCTTTAACTTTTCCTTATTATCGAACCAGAGCATTTCGAGTTGATTACAAATGGACAACAACACGTTGTAGGAATAATTTATCTTCTCTAAATATATTATGAAGGAGGTAATAATTTTATTTCATTTAAAGTAAATAGAAAGAAAAAATTCTTAGATAGTTGCCCGTTGTACCCACTTAAAAATTCTTTAGTCATTATCACTCGTTTTTCTATCTGTCTGTTACGGCCGAGATAATTTATTAATTAGTTAGATATTAATAGGTTAGCTAATGATCCATAATTTAAACTTTATATTTTTTTCTTTTTTTATAGGTTTATATTGCGTTCTTTCGTTTATAAAAAAATGAGATCAAAATGTAGCTGCATATATAATCTGTCACAGATTAAATAGGCCAACGAGAGAAATGAAGTGCGCCGCTGAAAACCAGCTAAAGTATTTGCTTTGGCAGAGCGGCATTTCTTTTAGAATGTAGTTCAGTAGTTTTTAAGTAAATCGTAATGTTTTGGTTAATAAAAAGCTTTTTTGATTTTTTTTTATAGGATCAAGCGGCTGGATTAGGTACTTATTAATAAAAAATAAGCATAATTTTAATAGTTTTTTTATCTAATTTGTATGTAATAAAATAAGGACGGACAAATAAACAAAGAAACACGTTTTTACTGCATTACTGTTTGGGAAGCATCTTCTAAAAACATTATTATACAAGCAGAAAGAGCCCAAAGAGCTGTGATTAAATCTCTGATAAACAAACCTTTTCTATACCCAACTGTATAACTATATAACAGGGCGATTATTAAAAAGGTATAATATAGTATGATCCTATGAGACATGCCTATGTGAAACTTTACGGGGATGGATTCATGTTTATTACTTTTGTACAAAAACCGAGGTAAGTACATACTGGATTTCGTCTATAATTAAACATTTGTGTATAATAGAATTTTCTACCGTTTTACATAACAAATAAAGTTCAATTTCGTAAGAACTAGCCAATGGCAACAACTAGATAGTGTGGGTGTATTTGATTTGAATAGTAGTGTTGTGGCGGATCCCTTGGTAAATTATTTATATTTATTTATATATTTCACAAAATTCATTGGAGCCGTTATCGAGTTTCTGACGCAACCTCCACAGCACTCCCGCTAGACCTGACGTCAAAATTTACGTAAGTTTTTTTTTTTTTTGTTCTTAGCTGTCAGCACAGATAACATAATACTGCTACATTTAACTGTATTTTTATAAAAATATAACGAATTATGGATATTCATATACAAGTGACCGACTTCGGTCATAAATGAATAAAACAGATTTACAGCCCTTAAATAAATCTCTGATAAATAATAATATGTTGGATACAAACGAGTGTGCGCGAGTGACTCTTAAAAAACTTGGTAAAGTCTATCATAATTAACTATATGCTTTTTTAAAACCCTTTTATATTTAATCATAGTGTAAGGACAAATATTAAACTTCTTTATCATACTTAATTATATAAACTTGAAGATTGTAAATATTGTTATAAATTTATT
>NC_052107.1:4749985-4778822 GCF_012273895.1 Zerene cesonia
AAATTAAAATTGTAATGTACGACGCACATTTGTGTGTGTATATACAGATGTACATTTGTTTGAGTACATAGATATTGTAGATGAGATGACGGCTTAGATCGCGGAGCATCCTTTGATTGGCTTATACCGGTTTATACAGGTTTCTGTCTAACGGCCTGAGGCGCGGCGTTTGAAATCAGCGGTTTCGGTCTGTACTTTTGGCGGCAACTCGCACATACGTAAAGCTAAGCTTATGCTTCGCGGGCTGTATCTCCATGGCAATACCTAGTATCAATATTCTTAGAACCTCATTAACTATATAAGTGATATTTAAAAATAACGAGCTCTACGAGAAAATATACATATCTGCATATTGTTATAGTTGCCATGCTTGGAGTTTCATTAAGAGAACGAAATTGAAATTAGTACAAGAACGACATCGAGTCTGTCCACAGATTTAAGCACCCACCGTATTAGTACGCTGAAGTGACAATGGGCTGCCTGTAGAACCAATGCTCGTTGGTTCACTAATGTAGACCATGAACTAGACATAGGCATAGTTATGCATTGAACGACTTCCCACTAAGGGGAAAACTACGGGAATAGTGTGATAGGCTGCCTGTAATCGGTTGTAAATAAACCTGTAAATATACTTACTAGAAAGATTTTTGTCTAGCAGATGATGTTCTAACAAAACTAAGTCTTTAATTTTCTTACATATTTTTTTTCTGATGATGTTTATGATTTCTTTTATTATCTAAGCATTGTAATAGATAATTTATTACTAAATTAAAGTAACCCTTTATCTTGCATTCTCATACAATCATACAATCATACTTTCAATATGAATATCGATGATATTTCAAATGCTCTACATTGTATTTTCTTGTGTTTGATTTTACGCGAGTATTATACATGGTCAGACATACCAAAAGACCGGAAGACACTATCAGCCAATACTGCCAACATCCAGAAAAATACTCCACATACCAACTGCGGAGAAATAGGTGGAGGTAGTTCACAAACAACAATTTTTGTATGACCTTCAAGACATATAACATATCAGTCCCCCTGCGACCACGCTCGCTGTAAAGTATTCGAAACGTCGGGTTAATAATATAATGAATAAATCGCGTTTAAAATCCGTTAAAAAGTTTTTAATTTCTAAATGCTCTACATTGTTTTCTAAATGACACCCAAGTTCGTGTACGTAAAAAAACATTCGGATTTCCTACCATTTTATACCCTTTTTTAATTCTCTCTTAAACCATCCCAATATTGAGACAAACAAAATTCAATTCAATTCATTCATCCGAGTCTCAACCATTACATTAAAATCAAAAGAATTTTTATGGATTTCCTCCAAAATTGCAGTGTGTTTTTCTACGGCTATTTTATGCTTTGGTGTTTGACTCGTTCCATTCCAGCATTAAAGCGTAGTGCTGCTATGCAAACCTTATTTCCATACAAATTGACCGAACTACGCCAAGGCCTGTACTTGAACTACTTAAAAACTGTGGTTTAAAATTGAATTAGCGTGTCCCTCGAAACTCCTGACCATATACACCTTAACATGATGTTAATTATTTTTTATTAATTTAGGTACTTTTAGTGCAGGTATTCTTGGGTCAAATTTTAATCCATGGTATATCAATTAAGAAAACTTAAATTAATTTATAAATAACAATTTCCTACTTTCCTACGATTTTAACCACGGACAAAATCTTTAACCCTATATTATATTATGGGTAACTTTCTTCTTAAACCGTATAAGGGTTGATTTTTGAATAACCGTGCGAGCTTGCTGTGGCTTTTAGCATAGCGACAATGGAGTTTTTATAGAAAAAATCATTAATAATTATTATTGTACCAATAACTTTAAAACATGTCAAAATATAGAAGCTGTATGAATAATTTAACCGTTCTCAAATGATTAAAAACATCAAATGAAATCAGTAATTTTTTATAAAGAGTGAACTTTTCTTCGTACATTAATATTATTATTATATAGTATGTACATTTTTAGTTTAGTTTTGTATTAACCAAGAAAAGGTTACTATAAACATATAATGACCCTTTACTGTCCCTTGTCTTCACTACGAGACAGTCACAACACATATAGATGTAAAGTTTTGAGTAATGAAGTGCAAACTTAGAATAAGGTAATTCAATAAGCTAATATAGATAGATAACAAAATAACTGAAAACCTGTTTATTTTTAGATGTATTTTATATCATATTAAAACTTTTTACAAAGAAAAACGACAAAAAATAATACTATACCTACTACTGAGTTTGTAAATTAACGTTTTCCTTATTGCTTTTTAATAGCATGTCCAAAGTATGTATAAGGTTTCCTTTGGCTTCTTTCACTATTAACTTATGGGACAAATATATATTTATCATGCCAATGTGTAAAAAAATAATTAAGTTTTATATATTTCACTAATTGCTGTTAGTCTGCCACAACCAAATAATTTCGTTTGGATTTTGCTAAGAGTTGTGTTTATGCCACAATAAGATCTAGTATAGTATTATGTAATCTGTGGTAAGATTATATATTTATTATAATTATATTTTTCCAGTATTCCATTAATTTATTATTTACCTTGCAGGATTGTAAACTGTTGGAAAATTGTGAATTGTACCTAACCATTTACAAATTCAACGTATTATTTTTGTATAGTTTAAAATCGGGCCGTGGCAAATCGTCAAATGGAAATAAACTACGAAGTACGCAGTTTTCCCGATTTCGACTACCCGTACAATAATGAATCATCCGTGATTGAATGAATTAATGAATGTAAACGGTTTATTGTACACTATTACAAAAAGGAAAAAAAACACATATTATTTTACAATAAAGGGGCATGCTCCAATGGCGGCCTTATGGCAGCTAAGCTATTTATACTAGATAAAAATATAAATTTAAACATTTCATTCTGTAGCAGTATTCGAAAACCCAATCAATGCATCTCAGAAACAGCTTCAATGATTTTCGTTAAATTTAGTACGCAGGGGGTTTCTGGAGCAATAAAACGAACTTCATGATTAATTTTATGTTAAAAAATACTCGATCATCCAAGTACATTCATAAAAGGTTAAATAGATAAGCGAACGGAAACTAGTAGGTGTACTATATCTGATAGACAATTTGATTATACATAGAAGATTATTCATAGAAGATAGACGATTACACATAGAACCAATTTATTGCCAATAGTTAATAATCCTCGTACATAATTTTCATTGTCACATAAATGTTATCATAAATTATCAGGCGATCCGCCTCATATCTCATTTTGATGTTCGCAGTGAAAATCCATATTTTCAACATGATTTAAGGCTAAATTAAATAAACAAATACATTTAAATTGAACCCATTACAGGTAATTTATCACAAGAATCAGCCCATTAATTGTAAATTAACAGATTGTAAAAATAATTTGCGTTAATACAATTATCGAAGTGAATATGATATCAAATCAGAGAAATCAATTTAAATTGTTCCATTGTTCCAAAGCAGTATCGAGTCTCTTTTAACCGACTGACACAGAGGGATTGTAATGATTTTCAAGCGTTTGTAAGTATATATGTGAGTAACTACTACTAAGTACTACTAAGTTTATTGTATGTCTATTTTTTGCACCCCCAAATAATAAAGGGTGGGGGGAGAGGTGTTTTTTTTTGTTTGGTTTTTTTATTTTTATTATACCTGATATGAATAAGATCGCAAAAAGACTATTGCAATAGAACCAACAAGTTAGCAGTTGGGTTTTTGGGTTTTATAATTACATTTTTTGTTATACAATATTCGCCACATTTAAGCTGACTGAAGTCGGATTTAATCAAAAGAACAATTATTGGAGTATTCCATTTAAGGGTACGTTTGTTAAATCTTGTTGAATATACATATAAATAAGTAAGAATACTAGAAGAGAAATTAATGTAAAGAGGGAAAGAGTAAGGAGAAACTAATATATTTCCAAAATTGAAATTAAAAAATTATCTCAGTGTTAGACAGCCCATCTATGGAGGAAGGCTAATCTACCACGTGCGAAGCAGAGGCCGACCGCCAGTGATAGTGATAAATGTTCGTTAACACGAGCGATTTGCGTTGATTTAATTTGATTGATAGTTTCGGTTTTAAGTTTATAGATAACGGAAGTAATAGGAAAAAAGACAAACCTAAACGAGAAGCATTTCAATTGTTATAACTCACAAACTTTAAACTATAGGCTTACAATTCGTGAACCGTAGTGGTAAAGTTAGGTTGTGAATTAAAGGTTACGTGGGTGTCGATCCGTGCGTAGAAAAGGCTTCGGTTCCAATTTGTTAAACAGGCTAACAGGGCAAGGTAAGTGTTCACTTGGAAAAATTAATTATCTGTATAGCGTATGACAAATTATTATCGCTATTTATTGCTTATAAATCATATTTTTAGTACCTACATAAAAACCAAGTACAATGAGTTTTGTGGACTCTGATAAGTGTTTTCTACATTTTTAAGAGTCTTTCATCATAATCAGCCCATATTTGTTCCCATTGTAGTGGCACCGGCTTCCTATGAGGGTTGAGGGCATATGCGACCATGTTGTCTAAGTGGTTTGGCAGATTTCTCGTCATGTCATCAAACTTCACTAGATCTAGAATCACTAAATTCTGATTTAGAGGGTAGGTATACATTCTTGGTCGGAATGGAATTAATTAATCCTGAATGTATGTTTTTTATTTTTTTTATGTTATAGTCGGCAATGGAGCTGGTGGGACGCCTGATGGTAAGCGCTACAACCACCCATGAACATTTGGAGAGGCATAAGGTCCATTGCAGACCTTACGCCTCTACAGATGGATTGCCGACTTTTTGGGAAGGGATTAAGAAAGGATGGGCGATAGGAATAAAGGAAAGGACTGGGAAGGGTAAGGAAAAGGATATGGGCCTCCGGCTCCCCCACTCACCGAACGAAATACAGCAGAATGCTATTTCACGCCGGTCTTCTGTGGGGGTGTGTACTTCCCCGGTGCGAGCTGGCCCAATTCGTGCCGAAGCGTGCTCGACTACCACATACCGGTATGTTTCAAGATTATCATATTAATAGAATATAAGACTAAATTTACGATTTAAAGCGTCTTTTCCTAAAATTGTTAATGAGATAGTATCTCATAAACCGTTTTTTATATATCGCAATACATCATTGAAAGAGTATTTTTTCATACATTTTGTTTGACGAGAACGTCTATTAAAATATGTCATGTTTTAAATAAATACAATAATTTTCATGTTTATTTTTGATATTTTTGGCTATTCTTAGTTTAGATTATGTATTTTATACCACGTTTATTTCTGATTTGAAGTTTTTTAAACATAATCTACTACCATTAGGTAATTATTAATTGGAATAAAAACAATTTTGTGGACATTCTTTGCTGGTATTCGTTCGAGTCTAGACTCTCGAGGGATTTTTAATGGACATTCCTCAATGATTGAGTAAAGATTAATTATGATTATTATAGGCCATTATTATCGAGAATTGGAGAAAAGGGGCCATTAATATTTAAGTAAATGCAATACAACATTATTTATATAATTATATTTCAATATATATGTTATATTTGTTACAATATATATGTTATATTTTAATTAATATAACACACCAAACTTTTGTAATTATAATTCTATAATTTTTTTATCACACTTGACTGTAATTAAAGGTAAAGAAAACTATGTACGTAGCAAGCTTAACAAAAAATTTTATCTGTATTCTTTGTTGCAAATTCTCTATTAATAAATAAAATAAAATAAAATAATATATTATTTTATATAAAAAAGGTTACTGATCGTCGTGGAGAGATGTACTAATTGATTTCACTTTCTTTACAAACATTTTCTAAAAAACGATCACGTCAATCGGTTGAAAACCTACAAAATTAAACATAGTATCAAAACCAAAAGAATACAGAAAATTAGAACCTCGTTTTGGGACGTTGGTTGAAAATTGTATAAGTAGTAACTAAATGACCGATACATTGATATATCGTTCCTGAAACATCTCGCACAATGAATATCATGAAAATATTAAGCCTTTTGCAAGATGAATACACGAACTGCCCATATAAATATAAGTATTACATATAAAATATAAATACGTATAAGAGAACATGAGTATAAAAATCTAAGAAACAGGTATAGTTGAATTCTGTATAATACGTGTTACAGTTTCTTGATATAAGTAGGTAGGTTCTTGGTATAAGCTATTTTAATATGTGGTATAAGAGTTAAAATATACTTACAAAGATAGTTATAGTCTGGCCATCGAAGTAATGAGACATTTGAGCGTAGATAGGTCAGAAAACACATCCTTGACGAAGTCTTAACCTAAATATTCAATACTATCTAAGGAAAGCATGTGCCCATTACGGACAATCAAAATATGTGCTTCGGCAAGATTTTAAGTAAATGTTATCAGAGGCCGGTCCAAATTTTCTTACTTTGTCTAACACAAGTAAGTTTTCTACTTGGTCAAAAAATACAAAATTCTCTCATCATCATGCTTATACATAAGCACAACTAATTATATCACTTACTTAGTCAGTGTTTTGATGGAGTCAAACCAGTCTCAATAAGTCTGTTGTCACAATTTATCTGATTCCTCTGTTACCTTTTAATGTATAAAATAACGACTTAGACTATTTCTATTTACAAATTGAAAGAAAATCAGAAGGAATATATTTAGGTTCAGTGATTTTTTGCTCTGTGTCTTTCTTTAATTGCCATAGCGTAAATTCAAGTAAAATTTCCACATTTGAACTTAATGTCGTAACAGGGTTTATCCTTGTTGCCACAGGCTTTTGTGCTCGTACATTTTTTAAGACTCTTGCTTCAAGAAAGTACGTCGTAAATCGTATTTGTTATAACTCAAATGTACTATGTGGTCCATAGGTATTCGTTTATTGTGGTATTTAAAATTACCGCTAACAATGAAATTAAAAATATAAAATATTATCAAAGTAAATGGCTCTATTACCATGAAAATATTTTTATTATATTTATTATTATTTATGACATGTTGTATCTTGTACTGCGAACTGAGTTGTTTATGATGTTTTAGCAACGAACATTATATTTATCCTTTAGTAGGTTAACTTATTACATTTGAAAATACCTACAACTCATTCTTTAATCAAAGTTATATAATTTCTTTTAACACCAAAACACAGAACATCTCAAATTGTACTATTTGCAGATCAAAATATAAGTAGAAGGCGCAGAAAAGGATATAATGAAAGCATTATTTAACAACAAAACTTTTATTGAAAATGTGCATACAAAAAAATTACATTAATTTACATCGTCTCTTACAAACTAAGCAGCTCTTACAGCAGTATCCGTTATCATTATCGCTAAGGACTAGTCACTACAACTACAATGTATACAAAACAGATCTCTGATAAATGTTTTAGCAAAAATATAACTCCAAAAAGTATAAAAGCATTTCGTTACCAATGCCTACAAACTGCATAGTAACTACATTATACAATCCATAGAAATAACATCACACTCCATTAAACAATTAAAATCTATTCTGTAATGTTGTTTTATTTTCAAATTACAATTGATGCGTTATTGACGCAAAGATCATTGACGTTCCTATTCTTAGTTGGATCGCACTTAATAGTATACAACATTTTTTCTTTCGCATATAGTGTGATTTTAATCATAGTGTATTTAGATTCTTTAATTATGAATGATTTGTTCTATCTCTTTGCAAATAAACATTGTTAATATCAATGATTTGGGATATAAAAATAGAATTATTTATAGCAAGATATGATTATTATAGCAAAAAATCAGATTGGGTTGAAATACAATTGTCGTGAACATTCTTCATGGTTTCATTTCCTGTTTGTTTTTGTTTAGATGCGCTAATCTCAGGAACTAGTGGACCGATTTCAAATATTCTTTCACGGTTGAATATATACACGATTCTTAGGTGCTATAGGCTACACGTGTTGAACGAGCGAAGACGAGACCGTTGGTATATTTTACACTAGCGGCCCGCCCCGGCTTCGTCCATGCCTCGACTTTTGTCACAATGATTGAAATTTTAACTCCGTGTTTTGTTTTGTTTTAATTTTCTCAAAATGTCAGTATTCTACTATTAGCTTAATATTGTTTATACATGCATATTTTAAAAAGAAGATCATATTTCTCAAGAAAATCAGGATGTACTTAACAAAAAAACGGTTCATTGTTAACGCAGGCATTGTTCACTGTTGCACAACAGTTCATTGTTGTTACAAAATGTTGTTTCCTTATAAGATCGTATAAAATATTCGGGAAATCTTAATAAACTGGAATATTATTATACTAAAAATCAACACACGCTCTTTATAAGGTAATTTCCTCAAATACGCTGAAATTCCTCCATTTTCCGACTTGATTGAAGAAAATCGATACATTAATTACATAACTTTTAGAATTTCAAGAATCAATTTCCGAGAAATCATTAACAAAATGTTGGCGTTTTGAATGTGTATATTCTGTTTTTTATATATTTATTTACCGTTTATAATTACGTATTTTATAACGTTTAATTACGCAAATACCTAAAATACAATGAAACATTTTGCTTTGAGTTGAAATTGTAATTGTAATTGAGTTAAATGAGATTTTTTCCTGTCTTAGTTGTTTGATAATCCTGTTATTCTAAACATAATTATATTGTTTATCTTAATTTCATCGTTGTTTTAAATGAGACATTTTTATCAAGTTTTCATTAAACACATTAGAAAAATATTTACAAAATATAAATATTGCACAAAAAAGCCGATCTTTCTTATCACATAACAAAAAAAAACAATTGAAAATATGTACATTTTTAATTTCCAAGCGCATGTTGGATTTGTTTTTTTTTTCATAAAACTTAGACATTATTAAAAATAAGAGTGGACCATCGGTTAGTTGACTCAAAAATTATGCACGTATTACGTTTTTTGATTCATGTTACGAATAAGCGATCACTAAACATAAAAAGAACAATACGTACTAAATTAAAGACTTTAGGAGAATTAAAACATGTTTCATATATTAGAAATATTATTTGAAATCAGCTCAGTCTTTAATATTTTAATGAAACTTCACATCAAACGAGAATAAGAAAACACTTAGGAATGATGATGGTACATTTTTTTATTGTAAGACTTACTCCATGAAAACATGTTCATAATTGTCGAGCAGGGAGCGATTAAATAGCTAGGTTATATTCAAACTGTACTTTATTATTTTTTATAGTCTACGTATTCAGAACAATACAGTGAAAATGCTTTAAAGACTTCTTTCGACGTTCTTATCCATAATGATCACCTGGCGACATTTAGTTTAGTCCCAGTAGCAATAAAGGCCTAAAAATTGCCCTAAACCAACCAAGTGCTGGACGGCATATGAACCACAACAATATTAACGCCTAAATCCTATTCTAACTACAACTTCTCGCCGTCTAAGTGTTGCACATTATAATAGGAATGATCAGGGAACCTTTCAAGCTCGATGTAGTCCATTTCAGTGCACAATAGTCGCTCGAGCATTCCGACAATTTCTTTGAATTCGGGCCGGGAGGCTGGCTCCGCTTCCCAACAATAGTACATAATATTGTACAGTTCCCGCCGACAGTGTTCCGGTTTCTCCAAACGATGCCCATCTCGGACCTGATGGAACACTTTTAGTTGAATAATTCGCAAAAATACAGGGACAATTTCTAACGTCATTTTGTGAATTGTCAATATGGAGCATTCGAAATGCGGAATAATTTTACTGCTATGTTTTCGTTCGACGGTTCAATTGGTTGTTTTTCTTTTTTGCTTTGCAGACAAGGTAGTAATGGAAAACTTTAGAAGAAAATGAATTCAATCGCCGTGAATTCAATCGAACAATAAAAATCAGTATCCATGTCAGTTATGATTCACTTGAAACACAACTTACCTTTTTCATGACGTCACCAGCAGACAGACCTGGATATGGAGTCGAACCCAATGTTACAATCTCCCACAGCAATACGCCAAAACTCCAAACATCAGACTTTACACTAAATATGTCATCATACAAGGATTCTGGCGCCATCCATCTAGAATTGAAAACAAATTGTAAATTTATTTAGCTCCAATTTGAAGTGATGATACCGGTTACGTAAACCGGATGTAAATTGTATAGGTCACAGGGCGACTGATATAATTAGCCTCGCAGCCTCACGTGTGATTTAAGTGGAAAATATTAAACGTTGTTTTAAAGAGATAGAGAGAAACAAAATAACATTTAGTTTGTACTAGACATTTTTTAAACTATTCATTTGTCAGCTCAGGCTGGAGTATAGGGCTCAGTGGGCTGGTTATGTGTTCCACATTGGGCGTCGTGGGTAACTTCGAGCATCAAAAGACACAAACGGAATTTCACATTTTATTGAAACAATAATTATTAAAAATCACAAATTCACTTCACTGTACTTTATATAGCAAAATTATATCGGGACTCGAACAGACACGTCCGCTCGGCACGAGCTCCAATACTTGAATGCTCGCACGCTGCTACGGCCATGTCCAAGCGCAACTCGTGAGTCATGCACTTGCGTTCGTTAATATCTAAGAGGGTACTCCGACACGGCCATCTCTGATGTTCACACGTCCTCGTGTGTGGTATCTGCAAATACATGATACACAATATCCTGCTCGGTCATACTGATTCTTCCTGAATATAACCCTTTTAGGTTGTTAATAAAACAAAAAAAGCAACTCAGCTATCAATCAGCTTACATCGTACATACCAGGGTAATCATCCCTATTAAAACACAAAGCTACATTATTTGGTCAATTAGTGCCGCTCCAACGACTCATCCCTTTTTCGCACCAACGGAAACAAAGATAGCTCTAATCGTCGCTACAACGACTCATCTTGTTAACGCACCAACGAAAACAAGGTTAATTTTTAATATAGTCGCTACAACGACTCGTCTTGTTAACGCACCAACGAAAACAAGGTTAATTTTTAATATAGTCGCTACAACGACTCATCTTGTTAACGCACTAACGAAAACAGAATATCGTCGCAACAACGACACATCTCGCTAGCACACCAACGTTACGACGATAACAGCTACTTCACCTACAGCCATTCAGAAAACTGCACCACAATACATCACAAAACATTTTGCTTCTTCGTTTTCATTTTGTCTTCGGTTTTGAGATTCTGCAAGTGATACAGTTATCAACGAACTTACGTACGAACTTTGTTATGCACGACCTGCCGTTCGTTCAAACCAAGACGATATGGACGACGCTGGACAATCTTCGTAATGTCGATTAATCGTATTTCTAGCTGACCTGTATTGATCCGCGACGAAGCTACACCATGAGAAAAAGTCAACAGACTTCAACTCAGGTGGCAAATCCGTATCAACGCATTTAAGATCAAAACAATTTTTCGTACTAGACCTGCTACAAATTAAAACATTATTAGCGATAAAATTACACATTCGGATGACACACTCGCAAAAACCTTGTGTTAAAATTTCCCTACCTACTAAGATGTCATTATTTAGATAATGATTAGTCACAACATGAAATATAATCGCCTATTTTAACTCGTGATAAAACTTGCAATGAACTCTCTTCACTATGTTGACCGATTCCTGTTAGTTTTACGATATTATTGAAACGCTTGCCGGATAATTTACTAGCAATTCTTTCTTTGATAACGGAACACTCGGCACCAAAATCAAAACTAAACAAATGTGTCTCACCGTTGTTTATAAGATTGCCACGCGGATTAGCTACGCGGCACGTCTTGACTTGACGATCGCGCCCATACATCGTGGATGGACCCGCTGGTTCCCGGCACCTGTCCTCCCCTGCTGCCATCAGTAGCTCCTTGTCCGCGCATGCACTTCGATGCAAAGTGGCCGGTCCCGCCACATTTGAAACAAACAACTTGCGATGGTCGATTACTCGACGTGGAAAACGATGGATTTGCCGCGTACCTTCTCTTATTTTCGAACGGCATTCAGTTTCCCTGTGTCCTAATTTGCCACATTGATAGCACTTCGTCAGCGAAGTAGTTTTATAACGTTTTGCACTGTTATTGTAACCGTCGTTAATTTGTAGAGCTTTTCTCTTCATAAAAGAGGTTGCATTGAGTTCTCACTGCAGCTTATCTCTGGTAACAATCTCAGTAGTGAAGGCGATGCGTTGTAAACGTTTGTCAAATTTTGAAATATGCGTTAATACAGTTGAAACGGCAATTTCTTCCACACTCATCTTTTGCCACTTTGCAGTTAATGATGTGATTAATCTGGCGGCATACACCGACAGGCCCTCATTGTCGTTTGGCTTGCTACTTTGTAAGTTAATAAGAGCAGCCGCAGGGGTTTCAATGGTGTCATACCTAGCGGTAAACAATTCTCGAAACTGCGACCACTGCATTCCAGAAAATGAAACATGTGATAGCCACTGCGAAGCACTTCCCTTTAATGCACCGCTAAGGGCTAGTACTAGCGGAGCTCCTTGTAACTGATTTTCTTCAAAACAGATCAACGGTATTGCACCACGCACGTGCTTCTGCGTCGGGCTTTTTAGAGTCAAACTCAGGCAATTTTATGTTGCTAGCACTCACTGGTTGCTTTATAGCTTCTATTAAATGCCGCATGTTGCTATTTTGCATCTCCAACATTTTTTGTAATAGGTCATTATCAACACGTGGCGAATGAAAATTTTCGTTCGTTTTTTGTGCTCAAAGCGATCGCACTTCTGATGTCAGCTCAGGCTGGAGTATAGGGCTCAGTGGGCTGGTTATGTGTTCCACATTGGGCGTCGTGGGTAACTTCGAGCATCAAAAGACACAAACGGAATTTCACATTTTATTGAAACAATAATTATTAAAAATCACAAATTCACTTCACTGTACTTTATATAGCAAAATTATATCGGGACTCGAACAGACACGTCCGCTCGGCACGAGCTCCAATACTTGAATGCTCGCACGCTGCTACGGCCATGTCCAAGCGCAACTCGTGAGTCATGCACTTGCGTTCGTTAATATCTAAGAGGGTACTCCGACACATTTATATCAGGTAGTAGACACGTAGTCTGTAAAATACTGACCCATATAATATTTATTATCTTATAATCACACTAATATTATAAATGTAAAAGTTTGTTTGGATGTTTCTCCGTTAAACATGTTGAAACTACTGAACCGATTTTAATGAAATTTGGTATATAGACAGGGTATGACCTGACTTGGTTGATAGGATATTTTTTATCCCGATTAAATGCTCCCTTGGGATAAAACAGGAATAGACAGTCACTAAATGCAGGGCAAAGCCGCGGGCGGAAGCTAGTATAATATGAAGAAAAGCGTATGTTTTCGCACAAAAAATAAAACGATTAAGAAAAATATAATGGCTATTTAATTTTCACGGTTGTTACAGTTCGTAAGAATACTTAGAAAAAGACGTTTTAGCTCCTGGTAAAATCTATTAAAAATGTGTATATGTAAATTAAAAATCTATTAAAAGCTCTGAAAAGACCCGTATATTTTGCGAAAATACTAAAAAACAAAATGTTTAAATATAAATTCCGCCATTTTTTGGATACGATGCCAATAATGAGCCGAATGTCAATTCGCCGTAGGCAAACGATAAACACAAATTACGAAATATTATGTGAAATTTCACATGCAGACTTGTCTTTAAATTGCACACCTGTAAAACATATCATATCACATTCCTTTTGCAATAAGACTCGTTTATACTATTAATAGCAATTATTTTAAAAGTCTATGCATATCCGAAAAATATGTACGTCTTTGAAAATAATTAAAGATGTATGTTAATTAATTATTTTTTGTGTGTGGTATGTTCTATTGAGTCATTATATGTGCTTATAATTGAATATAACGATTTATAAGCCATAATGCAATGTTGCGAATTAAACTCAAACTCAAACATTTATTCATTCAACTAGACTTCTTATAGAAGCATTTTTGAATCGTCATATTACAGTTTATACCATTTACCATAGGTTCGGAAGGCAGTTTCTACAGCGAAGAGCCGGCAAGAAACTCCGTAGTTGCTTTTTTGAAATAATATAAATTTTACATTTGAAATCTACATAATATGTAACATGTACATAACAATGATGCCAATGAATATTTTGTTGATAGGTAAATTTGTTTATTTATTTATTTTACTCTCGAATAAAAATTTTACAAATAAGGAAACTTAAAGAATAACCTGGTTAAGAAAAAAAAAAGAAAACAATTTGATGGGCGGCCTTCAGTTAGAAGTGATTTTACGATCTTATGATTTACTATAATAATGCCGTAAATACCTTTACTGTTATACTGTAAGTTACTGTTATATTTTACCTATGTGTAGAATTTTAGATACAATCTGCATTCTGTAAAATCTAGACTTTCCGTTAACTGGATTATTGCGTGGGAGCGTTTAGTTGGATATATTATGATAATTGACTTCTGTCGAAGTAGACACTTTAGGTTCGCTTTAATCACACGTAAACCACTAAACCGATTTGGATGATAATTGGTAAAAAAATTGTTTGAGATCCGAGAGAGAACATAGGATATTTTTTATCCAGGAGATCACTCAGAAACGTCGACATCATTTTCTTTGACACTGAAGTTTGAGTGCCTAATAACTTTATTCATATAATGTTAAACGATGGTGGATAATCTACACTATAATCTAAAAGAGAAAACTTAATCAAACTGAAGATTATCCACCATCATTTTGATGATGAGGAAACTTCATCTAGAGGGAACTAGAGGCATTTTTTAATATTTATTGTGTACAAAAATTCTTTCACCATTAGAAAGCTGCAACTTCACTGAGTGACAAAGGCTACGTACCACGGGCGAATCCGGGGCGAACAGGTGGCGTGTAATAAAATAAACATACCTTATAGGTAGACGCCCATCGCTTTTTCGTTCATACACATGGGTGCCAGCGACGTCTCTCGCGAAACCGAAGTCTGCTACTTTACACGTCCTCTCTTCTGTTATCAATACATTTCTCGCGGCTAAATCCCGATGAATTATCTGCAATTAATCGGTAAATTCAGTGGTGGCTGCGATACGTCGGGTCGGGACCGGGCGATCGTGCAGGAAATAAATTGATTATTTCAATTTATCTGCGCATGTGGATTACATCACAACTATTCGAAACGGTGAAGGAAAACATCACGAGGAAACCGGCATGACCAAGAATCAAAAGTTTGACGACATACGACATCTGCCAGCCCGCACTTGGCTGGCGTGGTGGATTTTCGCCTAAACCCTCATAAGAGATATATAGCAGATATATGGGCTGATTATGATGATGAATCGGTAATTGTAAAAGCGTCATATTATTCAGCGTGTCCTACTGCTGGTGTGCTGTGCAGTTTAGTGCGTTATTTTGTTTTTTTAGTATTTATTTAGTAAATACCGTATGCAAAATTATATGTTTCATTGAGTACACTAACAATGCGACAATCGTTGGGTGTATCATTAGGATCAACCCAATAGTACAATGTGTGATGTATTTTGAAAGACAAGTAGTTATTAATAAACATTTCTACAAAAAAAGCATGTAAAAAGGCCACCAACGTCTCTTGGGAGAAGAACCAATCTAAATTCTAAAACATGACCAAAAGATAACAATTTTATATAGAACACAGACAATTACTTTAATCGGTTGAAAGCCCACGGATTTATTGAATAACAAAATATAAAAAATCTGCTGAATGAGAAGCTTCTTTATTTTTAGGACGTCGGTCGAAAACTGCTTTCTGGGCGTGCAAAATTAAATTGATCTACGGTTTGATTTACATTCCGAGCATAATTTAAATTATCTAGAAAGTTTCTGGTTTTAGTTTAATTAACTTGTTTTTAATGAAGTCAGCGGTGAGTTCCTTTGAGCTCTGAAGAGCCATCATAGAGAACAAACAGACAAAGGGGTCGTTATTGAAATACGGAGCAATGCTATGCAAATAAGTAAAAATGTAAGAAGAATATGCGATTTGAAGTTAGTCGTATGTTTAAATGGTCTAATAATTTTTAATTGCCTCACTTCGACGCTATTTAACACTCTTATGTTTTGGGTAACATCAGTGGTCCTATTTTTTAATTTTCCAGTTCCAAGAGGAACTCCCGCTCAAAACGTCTTTTCGAACGTTTTGTAAGTTGAACATTGTTTCAGTTTCCGAACTGTACATTTCTATTTATTGTGTGTTATGTTAATTTAATTGTGTGTATTTTTTTAAATCTTACCCCTTTAGCGCTAAGAAAGTCCATGCCTCTTGCGACTTGGAAGGCGAAGTGCGTAAGATCTCGTGATGTTAGGAATAGACTCCCACCATGAGTGTTGCCATAGTGACGCTCAGCTCTCGAGTCACGGAGGAACTGTTGCAGCTTGCCTAGACTCACGAACTCCATTATCACTAATGTGGGTTCCTGTAATATAGAAATTTATATGAAAATCTATCCGCACAAAGCACCGTACACGCATTGAAGGCTGATCGCATTTACGTATTGAAAACAACTAGCCTAATAATAGGTCGTCAAAAATGTACTAGTGGCACTGTTTTACACTCATTGATCACTCATCCATAGAAATTAACACTATTTCTTTGAAGGTTAAAGGTAATTTTTTATGGTATAGCGGCCAACTGAGCTAGTGGTTCGCCTGATGGTAAGCATGCTCGACCCCAACATATAAGAATGTTATCGCTGATTAGAAAACTGTACCTAATACATTTTGAGTGTGGGAGTCGAGCACGCTTCCGCACGAATTGGGCCGGCTCGCACCGCGGTAGGCAATGAACACTGTCTAAATCCAAACAAATTGTCTATACGACAGTCTGCGACAAAACGTTTTATCAAAGACATTTAAGTAGTTGTAGAACTTATTTCTGTATGTCTTGGTGCACATTAAAGAATTTTGATTTGATTTCATCATCTATTCACATCTGCTATCATTATAATAAATGGCTATAAAGCACACAAGTCATTAATTATTATTAATAAGCAGATCTTGCTCCTCGGGCGAGAATTTGTCAACATGCCTGATTGCTGATGAATTTGACGACGCGGGTGAAGTTGCGAACGGAAAGCTAGTATGAGCAGCACTTTCCATAGATTGCCGTTGCTTGAAAATGGTAAGGTTAAGCTGTCTAGTATTAACATTCTTCTGAACAACTTTTCGCAAGTCTACCTTCCATAGATTGACTGTATTTTAGCTTTTAACTAGCTGCGCCCCGCGGTTTCACCCGCGTAGGTCCGTATCCCGTAGGAATATCGGGTTAAAAATAGGAATATTGCCTATAGGTTATTCCAGTTGTCCAGCTGTCTGCGTGCCAAATTTCACTGCAATCAGTTCAGCAATTTTTATTTGAAAGAGTAACAAACGTTCACACAACTTTACAAACTTTCGCATTTATAATATTAGTAGGATAAGACTAATACTAAAATAAAATACACTCGGTTTGAGGTTACATAGGGATAACTAAAAATGGCTAAGTACATTTTACACGGTCTTTTGTACTTAACAAAATAAATATCATTGTACACTAATAATTTCACATTGTTTCGTCGAAATTTTCCTCTAATAAAAATAAAGCTACAATGCAATGCTTTTGATCATTTTCAGTACAAAGCAAAACTAATCAACCAGGAAATACACGGAACCTACTGCAGCCTCCAAAACTTCATACACGTGCATCGATATTATCTTTCGTAATTGATACAATATTGGTAATAATTGTTGCTAATACTTTATGGAATCAGGTTTGAATATGATATTCAAACAGGCATTTAATGAAGTGTATGATTATGTGAAAATTAGATTTTAGTCTGCTAGAACACACATTATGCAGTAATTTGTTTCTAAACGTTAAATTCTTCTCTCATAGGAATAACTAAGAACTCAGTATCGAAAACTTTAATTATCAACGTACAAAAGTGAGAAAAAGTACCTTCTTAATGACGAGAATTAGTAATATTATTTGCAAATATCTCGGTTCAATAATTGTGAAAGAAATTAGTCGCTTGATATGAAAAGCTTGTACACTTCTACAGTGTTAAAATAAAACCGAGCCAATACGAATATAAGTCGGAATTGCATGTTATTTTGATATTACAACAGCTTACTGATTTCTTTATTTTAACTGAACTAAACTAAAATTTCAAATAGTTAAAAACCTAAATGTAAATATTTAAAAAAACACAACGCACAAAAAGTTGAATTACAAACAATACAAAAAAAAAAATAGGGTTCCATCAACAATGTTGAATGAGACCCCAACTCGTATTTCTAATAAGAGTTACTTTGTCTCGACTGCTTCATTTCCAGTAACATGAGCACATAATCCACTAATACTATAAATGCGAAAGTAACTATGTATGACAGTCTGTCTATCTGTATTTAGGCCTAATTCTCTGAACCGATTTGGATGAAATTTGGAACAAAGATATTTTGAGTTTGTAAAGAATAAATCTTTATACCTTTTCAGTGCAGCAACCGACGAGTCTTACAACGTTAGGATGCGTTCCTAACGTCTTCATTACAGCTAATTCCTGTATCAGATCAGTTTTTTCTTTTTCTGAAGCATTTCCTTTTAAAGTCTTTACTGCGACCGTTTGCTCCCCTTTTTTACCTGGGAATATAATAACGTTTTATTAAATAGACGGCCACATTATAAAAGTATTGAATAGCGAAAAGTTATTACCTGTATTAAATATTATGCTTTGAGAGTTTTTCAAATATATAATACACGTGCAAATTGATTAGTACTGGAACTAAATATCATATATATAGACCTGATTTTTCAATTCTTTGCTAAAATTTATTCTTTGAATATGTTATTAAACAACAATTTCATAAATGTGTTGTGTCATATCTCCGGTTCAATTGGCAATTTAAAAAGTGACTTTTTATTTTTTATTTTTGTGTAGAACTTTATTGGAAGGAAAAGTTTTTAACCAAAGATTGAAATGTCACTCCTTAGTTTCCAAATTACGTTACGTTTAATAAAAATATTGTCGTCTGGGCTAGACAACATTTTTGACCATAATGTTATCTTATTATTTGCTACAAAAATGATCCTTCAGCTTGATCACTAATAACTACTATTATGTCTATTTTAACCGGCCTATTTGTAATACGAGTATGTATATTCAATCTCTGTTTCTGCGGACAAGAGATGAAATTTCCTTTAAAATAAAATCTTAAATAAAACTTGAAGTACTTGTGAGGAACCGAATTTTAAACAGTTGACTTGCTCCATGTTTTATAATCAATCCTAACCAAAAAGTCGCAACTATATTTGATTGAATTTGTTATTGATCTGACAATGCATTTACTGAGATAATCTTGGCAATAAACAATCAACGGACTCTTTTTATATTTGCATGCAAATTATAATCGAAGATTAATGCCATTCATAGATAATATATACATTGTATTTTCTTGTGTTTGATTATACGGGAGTATTATACATTTAGAATAAATCGCGTTTAAAATTCGTTAAAAAGTTTTTAATTTCTAAACATATACCTTGTTTATTTCGGGCGTATGACTGAAACAGAAGTTTGCCTCTGTGGATCAATCGCTAACTGCTCAAGCTGTCCGTGTGAGTTGGAATTGAAAGAATTTTGAAATTGTTGGGAATCTCAAAGTCCTACTCACCATCTATATCTATTGCCTGGGCCCGCCAGACCTGTCCAAACGCGCCCTCCCCTACTATGTTGAAGATCTTCAAACGATGCCTCGGGAACTCCCACGCATCGCGGGGCTCATCTTTGCTTATTGTTGTCTCTTCAGATATCTGAAACACGAAGCCTGGTTGAATATGTATTGATTAAAAAACGTTTGTTATTTGTAACCGGCAGCAGTTTTAGTTAAACCACTTAACTTTAGAATGTCATTATGGATTTAAATGATGTATGGTTTGTTGGATGGGTCCCCGCATGGATTAGGATATCTGTTTTGAAGAGTAAACATTAAGATAAAGAATTTGACTGACAAAATAATGTCAAACTGGGCATAGCTGGGGCAGACAGCTAGTTATTTATGAATATTTAATGCCAACGTACCTAGTTAAAAATTAGCAACGCTTTTATGCAAAAAAACAGAAGCTGCAAAAATGCACCACGTCACAATTTGATATAATAACGTTTTATTTTTCTAGGTATCGAACATAATTCATTTTCATTAGACACCTTGAGTCAAATAATAAAAAAAAAACTAGCTGCGTCCCGCGGTTTCACCCGCGTAAGTACGTTTGCCGCATGAATATCGGGATAAAAGTTGCCTATGTGTTATTCCATTTGACCAGCTATCTACGTACTAAATTTCATTGCAGTCGGTTCAGTAGTTTTTGCGTGAAAGAGTAACAAACTTTTTCATTTATAATATTCGTAGGATAGGATATTAAGGACAGAAATTACTTTACTTATAACAGTAGTAAATGAGCAATTTCAAATCTAATGAAATATGTAATTCGTAATTTATTTTAAGTAAAACAAGAAAAGAAAGTGCGAAGCGAAAATATTAAGATAATATAAATATATTTTTAATTAAATATGAATTTGTGTATTGATGTCATATTATACCTACTATATAGAAAACATCAAGCCATTGTGTTATGTTATTATAGATAATTAATAGCTCAATTACAAAGTGTAGCTATTTCTATACTGAGTCTATTGTTGAAACTTCAGTTATGCAAAAAGTATTTCGTAGTATATAGTTATAACATAAGATTAGTAGCTTAGTAATGAGAGTAAAGAACCCCCGCGTGCAAAAATCGATTTAGCATTTATATAAAATCTATACAATATTGTATCTGTACTAACTGAATACGCTAATCTCAGAAACCGCTGTGCAGATTTGAATAAAATTTGGAACAGACATAGCCTGAGACCCGAAAAAGAGTATAGTATTTATCCAGAAATGCTACGGGAATAGGAAATATGTGGGGTATTTCCCGGGATTGTCTATCTTTTCCCTTGATTACGCGGGCGAAGACGCGTTCGGAAAGATTGTATTATATATTCATCGATTATTAGTTTCTACTGAATAGGCATTTATATCAAATAATAAACATTTTTAAATATAAAAAAAGTTTAAAGCTTTTCTATTTATTTAAACATCATCTCCAACATGTGGAATGAATTAAGTCAGATAAATGTTACGGAACGAGCGTATTATTCTAAAAATGAAATATACTTTCATTTTACGAAGGCATGTTTTAATAATATCGATTATGGACCAACTGTTTGTTTGTTAGCCATGCGAATTGACATACAATGGTAGGGTCTTTTTAAACTGGCGGGTTAACAACGGCACGCTATTTTTATTATACATTTATTTCCATTTCAGTCCATATAATTGCTATGCTATTGAATGCAAAACCCTCATTCTACCGATACAAAGGAACAATAGTTGTCGTTTGCATGTGCGTGAAAATATAAGTATTTAACTACCTATTTAAGTATAGCGTGGGTTAATGAATAAGTATCTGGTAGTTTTTTTCTACGTCTCTTAATTGGGGTGCCTCTCATTGAAAATTAACGTTATCTATAACGGTTTAGAAAACTGAGTGGTTCATAATTTAGTGGTTTAAGTTAGGTCTGTAAAATTTGCCAGAAATATTATTAATCAAAAAACCTATTTGAAAGTCCGTATTTCATTATAAAAAACTACCAATGCATAGTTTTTTTTTTTTTGCAAAACCTCCTTCCTACCATTGCATAGTTATTTTTTGTCATATACTAGGTAAAGCGTTAATATTCTATTATTAATTGAATGTAGTTCTATAAGATGAACCGAATATTTATAGTCTATTTTGATAGTCACTAGTAACATGCTAAATAATTGTAAAAATCATTTGCTTCACTTCTGAATCAGGTATGATCAGTCAATACAACATCAGGTGCTAATTATAATTCAATATCGACATTGTACTATCCCGTACAAATATTACCACAATCACTTCTATATTAAATAACGTCAACTGTTTACATCATGTTTATTTATTCAAATAACGTTCGAAAAGCAAATATTGTGGCTGCATTGTACAGCACGATGGATTCGTTAAATAAGCAACCAATTTAAACTGTAATTAAACAAACTTTAAAATACGTACACACGTCCAAAATTATTCTATGATAAATGTAAAAGGAGAGGGAATGAGGGATGCTAAAACATGCAACACAGTTTTAGCTAACGCAGGCCTTAGTTTCTACAAATATATAGTACTAATTTAACTGTTTAATAAAGATTCATTTAGAGTTATTATGTATTTCCTTTCCTTAATACTTGGGTACCACCACAAGAATACCTTTGGAAGGCTTACGAGGGAACACAGTTGGATTTTAGAGTTTTAATGTGTTTTGGGATATATTATTGTTTTTTTTATTAATGCTTGCTTATCTTCAACGAAGAGTTTTAAGTTTTAACATTAATATAATATTAACCGTAGACTAAATTACTACTAAGTATATTATTAGACTCACTTTAATTTACTGTAGTATTGTATTAACAAGTGATGTGTTAAATCAACATGACCTATTAATAAAATTTTTTATTTGAATTTATTATCAGTGTTTATTAAAATTTTTTTGACTATATTCTTCCACGAAAAAAAACTAGTATTGGAATGTATTTAAATGTACGGGTCTTATAACTACCAACATATTTTTGCCTTAGAATTTCAATAGCTTAAGAAACAAAATTTTCAAAATCGTTTTGATATTAATTCATACCGGTTCTTAATCGAAAACGTAAAACATCACCGAGTACACGTGAGAACAAAATGATATAATGTTAATCATGGCCATTACATAGCCATCCCTTTGATATTGGCCAAACGGCTGATAGGAATCGCTATGTCACTAACAAAGCTACAGCGATACCAATAGAATTACCTGCAGCCTTGTTACCTCTTCTGGAGGTCAAAAGGACTGATATAATATCTAAATACCAAATTTCCTCAATCTCAACATTGATTCATTCAATTAGATTTCTTCTAGAAACACTTTTAAATCGTTATAACATAGTTTTACTATAATCCACCGGCTCGTAAAGCAGTTTTATGTCAATTTTTCATAATAATATGTTTATCATAAATATGACGCCAAAGAACTGGCTTGTGGTTATTAAACAACAACATTCCATGCATTTTCATTTTCCATATAGACGCGAATGCGTAGTAGGCGCCCTGAATAATACATTATTAATATAGGTTTGAATTTGAGCACTATTAAATTATTTAAATTATATAATACAATGTTTCTTGTGTCATAACAATGTCTATCACTTATTCTTGTATGTAAGTGGGTGTTATTGTGTACGTGTAAAATGTTATCAAATAAGAGTATCCCGTAATGTACGGTACAGTAAGGATAAAAGTATTTTTAAAGAGATCTTTCAGTGAGTCTTGAGCGCGTAAATTATCCTCGAACAATTTAAATTTTTTTCTAGTTTAATTATCTATATAGAGAATGGCTGAACGGATTATGGCGATGCGAAGTTCGCCGGGACAGCTAGTATTTAATACATATTTCAGATAGATTATTGAAGATGTTTTCGCGTTCCTGGTTCCCCTTCTTAAAATATCTCAAAGATAAGCAGTAAATAAGGAAAAAAATTATCGCTCTTAAATATATAAATCGGTACCCAGTTACTCTTTCTGTCTGTCTTTCTCTCTAACAATCGAACGGGACAAGAAACAGTATCAATTTAGATGGAATTTAGTTGGTACCAAATAGCTTGAGACTTGGGAAAGGACATAGGATAGGTTTAATCCCGAAAATCCCATGGGAACGGTAACTATGCGGATTTTCCTGACTACGAGGGCAAAGCCGCGGGCGGAAAGCTAGTAGAATCGAAATCTCGAATTAGTAAATAATGCATTTGGATAAAACTAAATGCCTCAATTTAATAGTGTTATTTGCCCTTAAACGTTATAAATAAATTTATTTTACTATGTTACACTGCAATTAATTCGAAAACAACCGCAATGATTTCGTAAAAGAAAATATTTGATGTGATGTTTTAATTAATATAAACGTAATTAATTACGTAATTGATGACGATGCGTTTTTGCTTCGGCTGTACCATTGGCGTTTTTCTTTGTAGATTTCATATGAAACTCTGATATTAAAACTTCTTGACATTAGTTTCTTTTGTACCTAGCGAACGTCAAATACTATGTTGTAATTAGTTACGTTTCTGTTTTGACGCGTTATATAATTTAAATCATGATGTTGGAAAGCCTTGATGGAATTATTTTCTCGTATTTTATTTAATTTTCCCTTAGTATATTTAGATTAATTGTGTGACGTAAGCAATTAGATTACGACTAAGTACCTAGTAGCTACATAAAATAAAAAATGTGAATTTCTGTACTAATTTTTTATTGCAAGTCGTTTGAAATGTTACATTTCTAATTTGTATATAATCAATGGCCAGACTGACCTGTAAATGACCGTTGTCCCAGGACTTATACTGATTCGAATAAGCTCGTGGGCGGTCCCACATGTTGACTGAAGAATCTTGTAGTACAATCCCACTCGATTCTTTACTCTGTGGACAACGGACTTTTGTGAAATGGCGCGAAAAGAAATTACTGACGCTGGTAATTGTCAAAATGTCCGCGATGTCTTTAAGCTGTGCTTATGGATGTACATTGTACAGACTACAAATCCCCTTCGGTACATGAATAAAATGAAGAATTATGGTTTTCAAAGAATTTATGGCAAGCTGCGAAAATAAAAAGCTACTTGGGATTAGCTAGATGAGTATATTTTAAGCCAGATACTTTAATTGAAGTTGTTATCTAAAACACTAAATTTAGAACTACACAATTCAAAACAAGAATTGCATACGCGAAGAAAATCAATATTGTTAACAAACTAATATTATGTTACTGTATCAAGGCGCAATAACGGTTGTTTTAAAAATATTTCGCTTGTGACTTTTTGAATAATTAAAAAAGGAAAAACAAGGCATAGAAGCATTCAATATCATCCCCGATACATCCATTCTGATATTAGATACCTTGATGGGATTGTTTTGTCGGAGTAAAAGTTTTGATTTTCTGAAATTCGGAATATTCCACAGAATTTTGCTGATTCTTAGTTTACTTTTAATCTTAAAATTATTATTATTTTATTTTAGATAGCAAAAAAATTTAAGAGTAGTAGCGTATATTTGTTGATTGCGATTTTAATGATAGGTAATCGTGGAAAAAAAATATAGACCAATAAATACGTTTGTATGTAAACAAATAAACGAGACACTGTAAAATATTGTTACTCGATTAATATTATATTTTTAAAAGATCACGTAAAATATTGTTGAATGTGTTTGGAAATTAACCCAGCTAATCAAAATTATATAGCTACGAAAAAAAAGCCTCTGACAATAGCATTTTCTTGTTTATAAATCACCAAGTTTGAAAGTATTTTTAATGGACTTACCATGTCATCCTTAGTACTTTTGGTTCCTTTAATGCTTCTTTTCTTCCATACAAATGCTACAACACCAGCGACGATTGCTATCAATGCACCAATCGCAATCAATGGTATAATTGTTAGATGAACAGCATTTTCAACGTGAACTTCATTAATGCCCGTATTATTTTTGGATTCATTCGTTTCCACTTTCTCTTTAACTTCTTCTTTTGGTATATCGTCGGGTGCTTTAGGTGGTTTATGAGTTGTAATGACTGTCGTATCAGGTACTGTTGTTATATAATCAATTGCTTTGGTGGTGCTTTGTGCAGGCTTTGGAAACTTTGGTTGTAGCGCTATGCTGGGATAATTAGCGATCGCGAACGCTGGCGGTCTGGGCACCTTCGGTCTGACGCCTGAACTATTTATTACGGTTGCAAGTACTTCTGTTCGTTGTGGAAGTGATACGCCATCATCTGCCGTAACCCATAACGAGTAAGATTTATTTTCCTGCAAAAGATTGTAATATCGACATTTATAGGAGATGGAGATACAGATAATACAATAATAAATGTTATTAGATAGCTACGTTTGATGTCATAATGATCAAATTTTATTATTTATATAATAAATCCTTAGTGGAGAAAAAGTTGTCTAACTTTTTCGATATGTATGTTATTTATCAATGTCGACAGAACATTAAAGTAATTTTAAAGAAAATATAAGGCAGTGATTCAATAACATTACGATTGTTTGTATCATATCTATAAAGATTGTATACAAAAAGATCGTTATTTTTATAGACACATGAACAAAGACGTATAAATCAAAAATGCTACTTTATAGGAGAGTAAATAATTCGACAATTTAGTTTTATTGTTACTGAACTATAAAAATTTCTTTAGCTTAGATGGCGATAATTGAGACGTTAACAACAATTTTAATATATTTGGTTATATACCCAATGAAAGGAAGAAAAAATTAATCATAGAATACCAACGAAGTTAGGCACATACTTTAGGCTGAAAAATGATTTTATGAAAAGAAATAAAGGTTTTATGTGCGTATCAAGGATTTTATCTTCCGAAAAAACCTTTTAAGTCGAATTTTCCCCGAATCTAATATATACCAAATCGTGTGAGGACTGGGCTTCAGAATAATTTTCACGATTGATATGAATAAGTAAATAAAATTGTGGTCTATTTTAGCAGTAATATTTGCTGTTTGTCATTTAACGTTTTGTCTTGATAAAGTACACGTTTATATTTGCTGTCAGTACAATAAACAATTTTCTGACAATTTAACATATCTCCATAAATATAGAATGAAAACATTTACCTTATCTTTAAGAGTTTCGTTCACAAACACTTCCCCTGACTGGGGATCTATCGCGAACGGCGTGGGTGGCCCGCTGGTCTCCAAGCCGAACGTCACATTCTGCTTGCCGGTCCTCTCCCTGGTCACTCGTGTTACCCTGGTACCTATCGGGTCCGTGGACAGGACATACCAGTTCCGTTCTACATGAATGATCGCTGGCAAATTGAACCCAGGCGGCAGTTGTGTCAGTGCTGAAAAGAAAGAGGCATTGATTTATTACATGAATGAGTTTTTGAAAAAATAGAATATGTTGTGGAAAATAGATAGACAGGGCCAGTTACCCGACTTACTAATAATGTCTTTCACAACGTCTCCCTTAATTGTTTTTTGACGTATACCTATTTTTAAATATGAGCTATATATTATTATGGAAATTTGATAACAGATCGCATATTCTCTATAATATTTGTAATCTACATGTAAGCTAAGCACGTAACACGCCGAACAAGTAAGTTGAGGTGTTATAGTACTCTTAATACTGTAATTAGAAATTACTAGACCTGTTCCTCACGATTTAATCGAATATTCTTCAAAATATTTAGTATCTCTGTATACTTTTATTTAATCAAGTGGCTACTCAAGTTATTATAAACAGTGTCTTTGGCAAAATATTAATCAAACAAACGTATAAAAGCATTATCCTGATTCAATCTATTGTCTTGTTTATTTCAGTAATTAAATGACTACGCTAAGCTTAAGCCTGAATTGGGGTAACCATTTAGTTAAATTGTATCACAATAGATCATTCAAGTTCATATTTCCATTAAATAATCTGTCTGTACTGAAGATAGAACAATGTCATTGGAATTCTATTTTTATAAACCGCAAACTATTGACAGCATTTATTGATATAACAGCAAATATTCCGAGTAAAATCCAAATAAATATTGTTCTGCATTTAATGCAAATTCATTCGTTGTTTAAAGTAAATCCAGATTCATTAATTGAATCGGTGTTGTGTCGCAGACAATTATAGAGAGAATTAAAGTGATAAAGACTGATAAAAGGTTTATAAGTAACGTACCCATTACCAAACTCAACAAACGTTTTCTATGAAAATTAAACAATGCATGTATTTGTATAAACATATAATTATATTAATAAAATAGATAATTATACACGTGTATAGAAATAATTTAGAATAATAAATAAAAATATTATACTACAACTATAAAAACACAGTTTGAAAAACTAAGAATCAGGAGTCAATAGTCGAAATTTATCTCTTTAAGATTATGATCGCTTCAGCGCTATAACTCAGGATTTGCCCAAGTTTTTCTGGTATTTCTTGGAAATGGAACCTAATCTTGTCACCGCGACTGGTATTGCACCAATTTAAAGAACATCAGGCAATAACGGGACTTTTGTCCTAATGTGGGGCAATTTGTGAGGAGAATTTCCTTTGTTTATTCAGTATATTTCTTACAAAAACAAAACCTACTTACGATGTTAATTGAATGCATCAATCGACGTCCCAAAAACGAAGGTTCTAAATTTGAGGGTATTTTTTGTTGACTTTGTAACTCAATAACATCATGGGATTGTAAAATGATTCGTGATTCTTTTAGTGTTTGATAGGGTTTCTCGTGTTTAGTCCCGTTTAGAATTGGATATTTCTTCCCAAGAAACGCCGGTGACAATTTTTGTAGACAATGATAAGTTACTATAAAAATAAATTTGCCGGACATATTTATTTTAAACTATAATATGAGGTAAGTATACAATTTATAACGGAAACGGTTCATATTAAAATGGTGAGGAAAACGTCATGAAAAGTTCTACGACATGTAAGATCTGCCAACCCGCACTGGGCCAGCGTGGTGGATTATAGCCTGAACCCGTCCTGAGGCCTGTCCCAGCAGTGGGAACATATATGGGCTGATGATGATGATACATTTTATAGTTTCCTATGTAGTTTGTTATGTTCTATGAGAATCACGTTTAGTGTTTAATTTTTAGTACCATGTACCATTATTATTT